>NC_064645.1:458554040-458857071 GCF_023864345.2 Schistocerca serialis cubense | reverse complement strand
AGTTCTCTCTTTAGCAGGGTAATTTTCATTGACGGGTCTTACATGGACTTCCATTTACGAAATAATTAACAATTCTGTGCACAAGCGGGCTGCTTCATGGCTTATTTGTGAACTAATGTCAGTGCAATGCGCTATAATTTCCGATATGTCGTGATGTATGTCCAATTCACGTGATTTGGGCAAATATACTGCAGCCTGCTTCCCATGTTTGTCTTATTGAACCTGATGATACTCCCTTTGGAATACTGAAAGCTGAGGTCACCGAAATAATAAGATTTCTACCAAAGGCTGTGGTCTTGGTTCTTTCGAACTGGATTACGAAATTTGAAAAAGAATACAAAATTCAGTGATCTTTTTACCTTTCATTAGAAACTTAGAATTACATCATCATTATTAACTCTTTCTAAGAATTAAGTGTTGTAATCAGCTGTTCAGATCTCTATCATCCATCCATCCACCACTTACGAGCTCTATCCAGTTTTCTCTTTGCAGTCGGCCGATAAGTCATTATCATTTTTGGCAATCTGCAGTCCGTCATTCTATCGACATGACCCTTTCATTTCATTCTATTCTTTTCTGTCTCGTCATTAACTGAAAAGATTTTTAAATCTGTTCTTATTGTTTCATTCCAACAATTTTATTACAGCCCCTATCATGTCTACTTAACTTCACTTCTGCTGCTTGTATACGTGGTTTTTTTTTTTTTTTTTTTTTTTTTTTACTGTCCATGGTTAGGAAACATATAGAAGAGTAGGTACAGCCATAACCTTCTAGAATTTCATTTGTTTTCCCTTTCTTGTTTTTCTCCCCAAAGTTCTTTCAATTGTTCCACAGATAGCGTGATATTTATAACTTTCTTCTGAATATCTTCCTTGTAGTTGCAACTAAAATCACATCCGAGATAACTGAAGCGGGATACTTGTTCTAAAAGATTCTCATTTACTACTATTTTCCATCTTTCGTTTCAAAGCAATTATCTTTGTCTTATTTGCAGATATACTTAAGTCGTGATATACTGCGTATTGGATCAATAACACACATAAAAAAAGTTTTGCATCACCTCTGTTCCGCGTGTTCCGGAACCTGTAAAGAAAATTGGAATAGAGATCGACACAAACATCATTTCTGACCTTTTTATTGCTCATGAAAACCACACATTTCATGTTGTACCACCATACCGCGAGGCCTTCAGAGGTGATGGCCCAGATTGCTGTACACATCAGTAAATCTAATACCCAGTAGCACGTCCTCTTGCATTGATGTATGCCTGTATTCGTCCGCCATACTATCCACAAGCTCACCAAGGCACTGTTGGTCCAAATTGTCTCACTCCTCACGGCGATTCGGCTTAGATCGCTCAGAGTGGTTGGTGGGCCATGTCGTCCATAAACAGCCCTTTTCAATCTATCCCAGGCATGTTCGATAGGGTTCATGTCCGGAGAACATGCTGGCCACTCTAGTCGAGCGATGTCTTTATCCTGAAGGAAGTCATTCACAAGATGTGGGAGACGGGGGCGCGAACTGTCGTCCATGAAGACGAATGCCTCGCCAATATGCTGCCGATATGGTTGCACTATCGGTCGGAGGGTGGCACTCACGTATCGTACAGCCGTTACGGCGCCTTCCATGACCACCAGTGCCGTACGTCGGCCCCAGACAATGCCACCCCAAAACAGCAGATATGCTCCACCTTGCAGCACTCGCTGGACAGTGTGTCTAAGGCGTTCAGCCTGACCGGATTGCCTCCAGATGGTTGTCTGACTGAAGGCATATGCGACGCTCATCTGTGACGAGAACGTGATGCCAATCCTGACCGGTCCATTCGGCATTTTGTTGGGCCCATCTGTACCGCGCTGCATGGTGTCATGATGGCAAAGATGGACCTCGCCATGGACGTTGGAGCTGCGCATCATGCAACCTATTGTGCCCAGTTTGAGTCGTAACACGACGTCCTGTGGCTGCACGAAAATCATTATTCAACATGGTGGCGTTGCTGTCAGGGTTCGTCCGAGCCATTCTCCGTAGGTAGCGGTTATCCACTGCAGTAGTAGCCCTTGGGTGACTTGAGCGAGGCACTAACTGATCGGCTTAGGACCCCCTCCGTCTAATAGACGCTGCTCATGCATGGTTATTTACATCTTTGGGCGGGTTTAGTGAATCTCTAAACAGTCAAAGGGACTGTGTCTCTGATATAATATCCACAGTCAACGTCTATCTTCAGGAGTTCTGGAAACCAGGGTGATCCAAAACTTCTTTAGATGTGTGTATGTACTGCTCATTGTAAATTATCTTCAGTTCAGTGAGAAATTCATAATGAACATAATATCGAATACTGCTAATGGCAACAATTTTGTAATGTCATTGAACGTCGCATGACTACAAATTAACTGCCCTGCAAAATATATACGTGTTACTGTTCCAAAATGGAATAGTAGCGCTTGCACTAGAAGAACTTGGGTCGAAATGGAAAGTGTTATTTAACATCTGCGTATTACCTGTTTGATGGATACACGGAATAAACTTTCGTCTGCTGGACTTCGGATCTGTGTAACGGCTCACTTGCTTTTCACCACGGAGTTAGGAAAACTCTTAAAACAAAATGCCGAAAGTAATTTTGTAATTCGCCCTTGGCGTTTTCGCTTCATTTCCAGCACTCTCGCAGACGGCAGTGGTGGGGCACGAGAAAAAGTTGTCGGTCTCAATACGAGGGCGGCAGCCCGCAATTCTCTCGACGTCAAACGAACTTATCGACGTAATCGAAAACTCACTTAGACAAATTTCCGCCGGGCGGCGCAAACTAAATTTCCGAACTTCTTGTGGAGCTTTTCAGAGGAAAATGCATGGAACGACACTTTTTTTCAGAGATCAAATGAAATTTCCGGCCCGCCATGGCGTTTGATTGACGCACGAAATCATTTGCAAGGCGCAGCAAGCAGCCGCGAGACGTTTCTGCGAACCGCCGCGAGAGAGCAGCAGGGTGGTAGCGCCGCGACCAGAGGTACTTCTGAACAAGATTTTGAGTGAACAAAATTAAGTGTGGTACTTGTATATTAAATTTATATTAAAAATGAAGAAATTCCTCCAGCTGCATTTGAGGTGTCGATTTTATTTTGGCAACTAGTTTCAACGTTGTAACAGCGTCGTCTTCAGGCCCATACACTGGTTGACGTTAACTGCGTGCGGCTGATACTAGAAGTCAGTGGTGAGATACGGAAGTGCTCCTTGTGGCAGGTGGTTACTAACCAAGTGACGTCAACAAGTGTATAGGCCTGAAGATGACGTTGTTACAACGTTGAAACTAATTGCCAAAATAAAATCGACACCTTAAATACAGCTGGAGGTATTTCTTCATTTTTAATATAAATTTATACCAGCTGACGTCCCACTGTCCTCCATTTCAACTATGGAAGTACGAAGATTGTATATTAATGTTCGGCATCTTCCGTGGGCTGACAGCATTCCTGGCTACTACTGCGGACGTCTCGACTAACATTCCCTCACATTTGCCGCCAAACAGGTGATGCGGAATGGGATGCAACGAGAAACGAGAAACTGAAGTATTGAAACTGGTACGCAAGGCAATGAACGACATCGAATCAAAGGGGTCATTTTATTTCACCAGAAGAAATTGCTGCAAAGGCATTTGAAACTGTTCAAAATACATGTTACAACATGGACAAACAACATGACAACTGTTGATACGTTAAATGTCTCTCTCTCTCTCTACATAAGTTTTACTCTGTAACGAGTCTGTAACCAGTAGAAGCTCACAAGCAAGCACTAGGCATTACTGATATTGCGTTAAATAAACTTTCCATTTTTATCGCAAGCAGTATATCTCGGTTACAGCGGTTTATAATAGCTCGCCCCTTTAACGTCATTGATTTTTTCGATACAGGCTGAAGGAGTTAAAAAATGATATCAGACTTATACTGCAGCTCAAAACAATAAAGCAGTATGGCGAACCATTCGTCAAACACGCAAAACCCCAGGGTAAAGGATACATAAAAAGCAATTGAATATTTTGTGTCCAGAAAATATATATTATTAAATTTTATTCGTATGTACTACAAAATAAAATGAGTAAAACAAAATAATAAAGAAACCCAAGGTCAAGGATACGGAAAAATCAACTTAAACTTTTGTGTCCATGTATATATTATTAAATTGTATTCACATCTACTACAATTGTATTCACAGCTACTACAAAATAAAATGAATAAAACAAAATAGTAAAGAAAACAAAGTTATATAGGCTCCCTATAGTTCTACACTTACAAATTGTTGTTATATCGTTTGTGAGGGATCTGAATCTTTTTTTAATTTTTTAATATTTTTACTTGAAAATAAGCTGAAATGACCTAGCCCTTGAAGGGTGGCATTAGTTTGATGTAATTCTAGTATTGTGTGTGTGTATTGTGTATTAAACCTTGGACCTAGAAACGACAGAGAGGCTTCGTCCCGCCGTAGCCCTTCGTGGTTCACAACCCCACAAAAGGCCACAGCAGTCCACCCACCTCACCGCCGCCCCACACCGAACCCAGCTTTATTGTGCGGTTATGCCCCCAGTGGACAACCCCGGGAACGTCTCATACCAGACCAGTGTAACCCCAAATGTTTGCGTGGTAGAGTAATTATGGTGTACGCGTAGTTGGGGACAGTGTTTGCGTTGCAATCGCCGACGTAGTGTAACTGAGGCGGAATAAAGGGAACCAGACCACATTCGCCGAGGCAGATGGAAAACCGCCTTAAAAACCATCCACAGGCTGGCCGGCACACCGGACCTCGACACTAACGCGACGGGCGGATTGGTGCCGGGAACCAGCACACCTGGCTGAGTGGTTCTAGGCGCTTCAGTCTGGAACCGCGCGACCGCTACGGTCGCAGGTTCGAATCCTGCCTCGTGCATGGATGTTAGTTAGGTTTAAGTAGTTCTAAGTTCTGGGGAACTGCTGACCTCAGATGTTAAGTCCCATAGTGCTCAGAGCCATTTGAGCCAACCAGCGCACCTTCCCGCTCGGGAAGCAGCACGTTAGACCGCGCGGCTAGACGGGCGAGCAGTTTGGTGTACTCAAAAGAAACAAACAGCCGCGAGTGACAGATGTATAGTATTTATGTTTTTATTATTCATACAAGCTGGTTTGACCGCTGCTTAGAAAATAGCAGAGAACGTGAGAGAGATATCATTTGGTTATCTGCCTTGCGGCAGGTTTAGGAGGAGGAGGAGGAGGAGGAGAATAATGGTTAACGTCCCGTCGACAGCGAGGTCATTAGAGACGGAGCTCAAGCTCGTAATAGGGAAGGATGGGGAAGGAAAACGGCCGTGGTCTTTCATAGGAACCATCCCGGCATTTGCCTGAAATTATTTAGGGAAATCACAGAAAACCTAAATCAGGATCGCCGGAGACGGGTCTGAACCGTCGTCCTCCAGAATGCGACTTCAGTGTGCTAACCACTGCGCCACCTCGCTCGGTGGCAGGTTCAGGCTTCATAGCCCTCCATTTTTCTCGGTCCTCTGCTTTCCTGTTCATTCTTTGGTACCCTTGTTGCGGTCTACTGGCTTCATCCAGCATCTGATATCTTCTTCGCCCTTCCCTCTCTTCCTCGAAATAAAACCTTCAGTTGCCTCTAATAGATGGCAGACTCGCTTCAACTTTGTCCAATCCTGTTCAGCTTCTTATTCTCCATTCTACGAAACCCTACAGCTCTTCTCAGTACCTCATTCCTGACTTTATCAGCTCCACTGATCTTCTCTACTCTGCCCCATGTCCAAATTTCGCAAGCTACAGTTTTTCTGTCGTCCTGCTTTCTCAGAGTCCATGTTTCTAACCCGTTTAAAGCCACTAACCACGATCCACATATAATTCAAATATGGAAAAGGCTCTTGAAGATGCATGCGAAACACGTGGGTAGGCAAATGCCGTAATTTAATTATTGTTGAAAGTCAGAGTATCTGACAAAAGACTGTACACATACACAGTATTAATTAGTTACTGTGGTAGCATTTACAGAATTCGTTTCAGTGATGATAACGGGGCTAACGGAAAAAAGAGTACTTTTCAATAGCGTATTATAACAAGTAATGAATGTTGTATAACTGCCTATTACCAAGAACCCTATCGATTTGAGTCTTTTCTGAAAAAAACGCAAAAATAATAAAAATACCAGACACTGAGTTAACTATCTAAATACAGAAAACTAATGATACGAATAAAACCGTAACATTTAAGGCCGTTAATGTGGTCACCAAGCAACTGATGTTGCAGCTGCTACAGAGCCCCGTGCTCAACGATGTTGAACGCTATGCTCCAAAACACCGGTGCCTACGTCAGCATTGTATCACATTCTCCACAAACCGCCGCCTGTCCTCAGGGAATTTCTGTGAACTCTCTGATTACGTAATCTGCTGCAAAGCGCTGTTGCGGTCTATTGACACGAGCTGGCCGATGCGCCCACAGTGAATTAGGGAGAAAGTTGTGTGACCGTATGGGTGTATTCTCGTGGTTATTGCGCAATATCCTTATTGCGTTTGTGAAAGTGGTAACTGTGGAAAGAGATGAACAGCTTTTACGGCACTGTGTACTACGTACAGCAGAGGAACTGTTCGAAGTAATGAACGTTTGTATCAGCGTAACCGTGAACCCGGTCATAAAGCAACATGTCTAAGGCGACGATATGTGGACAATAACATTCGTGAAATGTTCTGGACTACCCATAGTCCCGACCTGAAGTAGATCCAACATCTTTGGCACGTGTTAGAACGTCGGCTTCACTTCAGACACCAGCGTCCAACATCACTAGTTTCTCAAGTTCCTGCACTTGAAGAAGAATCGGGTGCCAATCCTCCACAGAAATTCAGACCCTCACTGAACCTGTCCTCAGCACAGCTAAACTCGTCATAAAGCCGAAAGGTGACCACATTCCGTGTTAACAGACTAAACAATGCGCGGCGGCAGGGAGTACCACAAACCCAGAGTTCGCTGATGTACGTGTTAGACCCCAATCACCTCACTTCTTGTTTATAGGAATTCCCATGTTCGCACTTCCCCCGAGTGTTGCACGTGTATGTCTCCGGCTTTCTTGCATAGACATTGAGAAATCACCCGTTGAACTGATAACGTCGCACAGGTGGCACTCCATAGCGCGCGCGGTCAATCACGTGCGTATTTACTTTGTCCTATCTCCCTTTGCTTTTGCCGTTGTATGTGCTAACCGTCGCTGCAGATTGCGGTAAGTATAATACGCATAATTATATAATACATATAATTACCTGTTTGCCCCCTTTTGCTTTTCTAGGAATAGGAACAATTTACATGGAAGTTGTACCTCAAACATTAGTGGGCTGTCTGAGGACGAGGATGAAGGGGTAGAGCCTCCATGAGATTTCACCGATAAAAGTGAAAGGGGGGGGGGCGAAGAAAGTGAGAAAGTGTGATCGTGGATTGCCGCTTGGAACAATCCGTGGACGAACGTTTCAATCGCTTAGACGATATTTAAGGCAATGTTTACTGTGTTTACGTCGGAAAAGGTCGGGAAATACTTTGCATAAGCAATTCCTTATGTCTGTCGAATAAACCGAAATCAAAATAACATTATTCCCAACCCCACCCGTGAGGGCAGAGATATTTCGTCGGAATTGGATGCGTTTATGACATTCGTTCCTACAAATATGACTGACAAATTCAAATGGCTCTAAGCACTATCGGACTTAACATCTAAGGTCATCAGTCCCCTAGAACGTAGAACTACTTAAACCTAGTTAACCTCAGGACATCACACACATCCATGCACGAGGCAGGATTCGAACCTACGACCGTAGTAGCAGCGCGGTTCTGGACTGAAGCGCCTAGAATCGCTCGGCCACAGGGGCCGGCTATGATTGACAAAATTCGTAGTTACACAAACCAATATATTTCAGTGCGGAGATGTACAGTTCAGTAAACGAGGGAAAGAGATTCTAGGCTTACTTCATCTTCGGGAATGAAATATCTTTGTGAAGCTCTATTCTCGAACACTCTCAACAAAACTAGCCTCGCCAGTGCCCGAAGAGCTTGGAAATGTAATGGTACAAGGATGATGGCTTGCCGAGCAGCGTTTTCCTATCGCAGATATATGTTCCTACTGAGAAATATCAGGTCGGATGAGAGAGGGAGCAGGGGAATATGAGAAAAGTATGATAAACGAGCAGCCATTAGGGAAATATACAACAAATAACAGTAAGAATACGTATT
Source organism: Schistocerca serialis cubense (assembly GCF_023864345.2). Taxonomy (NCBI): domain Eukaryota; kingdom Metazoa; phylum Arthropoda; class Insecta; order Orthoptera; family Acrididae; genus Schistocerca; species Schistocerca serialis. Next base: position 458,848,840 of record NC_064645.1, on the reverse strand, counting down.
CCCTTTCAGAATTTGTAACCATTGATAAAATTCTGCTTCCGTTACAAGGTCCGTGTAGTTTCATGTAATATATGCCTGCCTAGCCGGCAAAGTACGGCCTGAAACAGTAGAGCATTTTATGTGCACAGTTTTGAGATATACTGCTGCAAACAGAGAAACAAAGTGAAAGCCCTTACTTTACGCGGAACAAACACTTCCACATAGTCAAGCGACTGGTTCAGCCAATCTCAGGTTCTCGAAGAATTGTGACCATCGACAACTACTACACTAACAATCCACTGCCATAGTTTCTTCTGGAAAACGGTGTAACATTTCTCGGTATAATGAAAAAGGATAGAAACGAAATTCCTTCAGACTTTCTGGATCTGAAATCCCGAGAAAGGAGTTCTTCGCTGTTGGATTTCTGGACCGTTTCACCCTGGCACCCTATGTGCCGAAGAAGAAAAAAATGTGTCCTCCTGTTATGTACAATGCATGGTTGCAAGGAAATAGACACAGAAACGTGAAAACATACACCAATAACGGACTACAAGTACATTAAGGTGGCGTGGATACAGTTGTCCGAAAGTGTTCGCTTTATTCGCCTTCAAGAAAAACGAAAAGGTGTCCGCTGGCAATATTCTTTAGATTTTAGGACATCGCAGTAATAAGTGCACACATATTGTGGATGTGGACTAATATTGACCAAACACGTAGTATACAGGCCTTCCTGGAAAATATAGGTTTGGGGTTCCTTAAATAACACAACAAATACCGAGCAAAACTTAATAATTTGCCAAGGGATATGTACATTGAAGCACCAAAAGAAAGTATACTTATGCGTATTCAAAAACAGTGATATGTAAACAGGCAGAATAGGCGGTGGGGTGGGCAACGCCTATATAAGACAACAAGTGCTGGCGCAGATGTTTGATCGGCTATTGCTGCTACAATGGTAGGTTATGAAGACCTGAGTGAATTTGAACGTGGCGTTATAGTGGGTGTACGAGCGATGGGACACAGCATTTCCGACGTAGCGATGAAGAGAAGATTTTTCTGTACGACCATTTCATGAGTGTACCGTGATTATTAGGAATCCCGTAAAACATCAAATCTCCAACATCGCTGCCGCCCGAAAAAGATCCTGCAAAACGGGACCATCGATGACTGAAGAGAATCGTTCAACGTGACATAAGTGCAATCCTTCCGCAAATTGCTGCAGATTTCAATGCTGGGCAATCAACAAGGGACATTGTGCGAACCGTTCAACGAAACATCATGGATATGCATGCGCTTTCGGAGCCGAAGACCCACTCGTGTACCCTTGATGACTGTACAGTTCAAAGTTTTACGCCTCGCGTGCGCCCGTCAACACCGACACTGGACTGTTGCTGTCTGGAAACATGTTGCCTGGTCGAGCGAGTATCGATTCAAATTATATCGAGCGAATGGACGTGTACGGGGATAGAGACAACCTCATGAATCCATGGACCCTGCATGTTAGCAGGGGACTGTTCAAGCTGATGGAGGCTCTTTAATGGTGTGCGGCGTCTATAGTTGGCGTAATATGGGACCCATGATACGTCTAGATACGACTCTGACAGATGACACGTACGTAAGCATTCTGTCTGATCACCTGCATCCATTCATGTCCCTTGTGCATTCCGACAGACTTGGGCAATTCCAGCAGTACAATGCGACACCCCTCACATCCAGAATTGCTACAGAGTGGCTCCAGGATCACTCTTCCGAGTTTAAGCACTTCAGATGATCACCAAATTCTCCAGACGTGAACATTATGGAGCATATTTGGGATGTCTTGCAACGTGCTGTTCAGAAGAAATCTCCACCCTCTCGTACTCCTGTACACTTATGGTCAACCCTGCATGATTGGTGTTGTCACTTTGAAACGTCCCCTTTCAACAATTATACACGACTGACCTTAAACTGACACACAATATTTTGTTAGCGCAACGCAATCTGACTTTCAAAATTCCCTACAAAAGAATGGCCCTGACTAGCATTAAACTATACCTTTCACAAATCACTTACCTCACAAAATCTTCGCTGCTCAAGCTACTGCAATACAGCGAGCGCCACTACTGCCAGCTAAATAAAAGATTCAAACTACTGAAGGCACTAACTACTGATAGGGGTAGTTAGCAAATGAAAGATATTAATAGAGAACAAACAATGTATTTACCTTAATATCATCACAAGCCATAATATATATATCAGTTCATGACAAATTACAAATCTCCGCCATCTCTCTCCCCACATCCACCACTGCTGGCGGCTCACCTCCAACTGCGCAACGCTACGCACTGTTCACAGCCAGCTGCCTAACACTACAATGGCGAGTATTACAACAATGCAAAGCAGCCACAGACTGCACACAGCACAGCCAGTGATTTTCATATTGAGCGCTACGTAACGTCGCCAATAAGAAAACATAAACAGCCTACTTACATAGAGAAAACATAAACAGCCTACTTACATAGCCCCCATGCTCCCCACAAAAATTTTTACAAATGGTGTTGGGCACTGGCCAATACAGATTTGACAAAAATTTTTCACGATTACAATAACAAAGATATAAAATGCACACACTTATTAATATTATGTTGGTCAAAAGATCAAAATTTCTCGCAGTCCATAAAGACAGTCCACATTGTTCATCACAGTGAAACTGCCGTTTCTTTTCTCAAAGTCTGACCAGTAAAAGACAATGCACACAGACGTAGTGGATTTCCATGCAGTCTTGAAGAAGTAGTGTTGTCCTTCCAACGGAAAGACAGTGCTGACTCGACATGCAGACAGGTAATGGGCCACAACAGAGTAAACCCACAGCAGAGTCAGTCGACGTTTTGAAGAATATTGGTAGGTAGGTCATCACAGAGCAGACCCACTGGAGTCCTGGTAGAGATTACGATATTGGTGGGCCACCAGAGGCGCAGACCCACAGCAGTCCTTGTAGAAATAATGGTACTGATGGATCATCAGAGATGTAGACCCACTGTAGTCCTTGTAGAGATAATGGTATTGGTGGGCCGCCAGAGGTGCAGACCCACTGTAGTCCTTGTAGAGATGACCAGCAGCCATCTGTTGCGATTGTGCAGGTGCACATTCACCATCGAAGAGTCTTGCGGAGAATATAGCAAGTCCATAAAACACCACTTGTGCACTCACAAAGTTTTTGAAATTGTCCTTAGAACGAGCAATGCTGTTATCCAGTCCCTTGCTGAATTATCAACACACGTGCAAACACTAACAGCCCCTACTTCTCACATATTGTCCATATACTATGACCAACAGAAACGTGTGCAGTGAAAGGAATGCTTACAAGTTACTTAATTTGATGAACTGGTAACAATTACAATTTTATAACAGAAGAATACAATAACAAAGGTACAAAATATATCATTAAAAACATAATAATACAGATAACATTTGTAGTACAGGCTTTACAAAAGAATAGAAATAAACATATACATCAGTGTTACAAAAATAGTGACATAAGTACATACATAAAATAATGAGAATAGTTTTCGAAACATTAATTTCACACATGAACATTGAAACAGAACAGAATTGTAAACAACTTTACAAAGAAAATAACATATTATTAATGCAACTTATATTTGAGGATAACAGTATTCCTTCTCATAGTGAATATAGCTTAGTATTAGAAGAGAAAAAAATTCTATGAAACAGTACACAGAGACAGGAAGAAAACAAATACTCAAGGGTACACAAACACATAGTGGGATAACACCAATAGGAAAGGACAGGGTTCGTTTTCAGTGTAACATTTGGTACTGCAGTCCAACCCAAAACTTCATTCTATAGATCTTTCGTCTTATTTCAACCTTTGCTTCCACCAAAAAAATCTTATCCAAGCATGCTTTCTGTATTCTGTTCATATTTCTTTCAAAATAATTATTTCTGATTGTACAATACTCATTTGGGCCCAAATCCTTTTTATATAACTTCGCAATGCATTCTTTACCTATTCTCCATAGTCAGTTTCTCATATAGTCTACCCCCTCTTAAGCTAACTTAAATCTACTGAGCTCAGATGCTAAACTAAGGGACGAGGCAATGCAGCAGCACGTAAAACAATTATTATAAACAGCAATGAAAAAAATGGAAAATTGCAAAGCAAGCTACAGTATAAATTAGCAAAAGTCAAATTCAATAACACTATGCCTGGCAAACAGCAGCAACTTATACCTAAACATGACATAGCGCAAGCAGAAAAAATATTACAGTAAAACAACAATGCAGATAAGGGAAATGTGTATTCACATCTTAATATCTATGTAATTAAAGTGGTGCACCACAACAACTGATTGTAAAAAGAAATATTACCATGTACTTGAAAAGAAAATTATGTGTTACTGTTACTAGATCCTTCTTATTGTTCTTTCCTTTCCAAGTGCTCCTTTTTTAAAGAATGTGGATCATAAAATAATTATTTAATAGATCTGTTGACAGAAAGTGTTCACATTAGCAAATGCATTTTATTTTATAAAAGCAATGCTGCAACACAGCTGGAAAACAGATGTCAAATGAAATAAGCAACTATGAAAAGCAAAGCATAAAAATATCATTCAGTAGTCATGTGACATTTCATAAGTTAGTAGCTCTCAACTCTCGTAGAAAGACGCTTGTCGTAATCAGGTGTGCAGATGTAAAAATATTTCTTGTCATTTTATTAGGCATTTCAGTAAATATCGTAAATTAAGAGCTAGTGTAATCATATGTTTTCAAGTTCGACCGTGTCGTTTTTGCGATGCTTTCTCTAAAGGGATGACAATGGCCAGGATAATGGCCTTCCCTTTCTTTTTTTTCTTTCTTCCTGTGCTCTGAAAGGCACGCGCTAATGACTTTTTCTCCAGGCGTCTGACACAGCTGGGTGCCCGCGACGCATTACGTGCAGGTGGTCACTTAACTTTCGTACGGAAATATTTACGACAGCAATTTTCGCTAAAGTGACAGTCTCACATAAAAATACTTCACAGGTCAAGAATTAGCGTTGCAAATCTGTAGAAACAAAATCCTATGAATATAACAGTGTCCAAAAATGTTCAGTGGCATTGTGATACATTCACACATGATTCACACATGTCATAACTCTTAAAGTACGATTCTTGGTTTCCAACATCCTTTTTCACAAGTCAGGAGTCCCTACCCACTATTCATTACTCCTTACCTCATTATACATATACATATTCGTCGACACTTCTTCAATATTTCATCGTGAGAAATACGTAGCATAATAAACATTCCTCAACAACATAATACACATCATCGTCGTAATAATATCATAAAACTTCAGTCAAATCTCAAAATCGTCGTAACTTCCTCCAATAATTTCTAAGCCTAAAAAGAATTCTCTGCTCATTTAAATAATGTCATCTACCTCAAACGTACTTTAAAAATCATGAATCCATACCAAATACATCATTCAAAGCTCTCATAGTATCACAATGGTTCCGAAAAAATATGAGCATTTCACAAAGTACAGACAAAATACAATTTCATAAGTGTGAAGTTATCCAACTGTGTAATTGCGTAAACATGTGTCACTGAAATAGTAAAAAGAATGTTTGTTTCTCTGTCAAATAATCAGATAGCTGTGTAATTGTGTGTTAGAGAAATATGGTACCGATGTGTAAAGTTGTATAAGCAAATACCATATTAGCTAGGGCTCCTTGTGCTTGCCAAACACATGGTACACAAAGCAAGCGTGTACCCCCCTGAGGATAAATGTAATTATACCCTCAGGTGTTACAAATTACAGCAATGGAATGAAATGTATCACGGAAAACTTTCTTTGTAATAAAAAAATCTTTGAAAATAAATGTTTTAAGTACAAAATTAATCACTCAAATACGTGTCCTGTAGCGCTAAATATGCGTCTTGCTGTAAGATAATCTCTGTGGAAGTGTCGTAGTTGTCGTCCACCGAAAGCTAAGTTCTGCAGAAGTCAATGTACTTACCACATGATAAACAAAAGTGAAATGCTTTGCGTATAGATATCGTAGTTGTTATGCTTATTGGCGTGATGAAGAAAGTACTGTACAGTAACGTATTGTTATGCCACGAAAAAGGCTGTCTCATTGTTGCTATACCACAAAAGTTACCACTAAAACATGTTTTTCTTTCCAGAAGAATTCAGAAAACTGTGCAGATATAAAACAGATACACCGCAAAAGCAACATTGTAGATTGTCACTCATTAGTAGCGTCGTGATAAAAATCGTGTAGCTGTCACATAAACTAACCTCTGTGTCATCTGGTATCTCTCAGAAAGCACTTTAAATTCAGAATGTATTTTCAAATAAACCAAAATGTTGCATTAAAATCTCATTAGCAGTACCAGTATGTGTCCTAAGTATGTAACCCTGATAGTCGTTACGTAATCGTGCAACTAACAAGCAAGAATGTACAAATACAACACTGTGTCGTCTGTTCACTATAACAATGCATTCGTAATTTCTGTTTTAAAAATGTTCCCTAGGTTCTAGACTGGATATTTAACTTCAAACATTGTTGCATGTTAACAGTTTCTTAAGTCTGACAAAGCATACTAAAAATGTGAAGTGAAAAGTTATATGACAAAGACAAAGTTAAAAAGCAGATTATCTTTCAATAAATGGTTTTACATGTGAAATGTGGTGTAAACCTTTACTCTTCCTAATACGCAGAGTTTCAACTTCAACGCAATTATCATGTGGTATACGTCGGATTCTGTATGGTCCATTGTAAACTAGAAAGAATTTGTGACTCAAGTGTTTCTTCTTATGTGACAATGAATGAGCTTTAATGAGAACTTTCTGACCAATATACAATTTCTTTGCATTTGCTTTACCGTGTAGTTTTCTCCTTTTGTCTGCTGCAGATTTTATATTTTTAAGAGCCAAATCAATTATGTCTTTGTGTCGAAGTTTACGTGTATTCGGGAAAGGTACAAGCTCTCTGATTCTGTTCGGTGGTTCTTCATTCTTCAGTGCAAGAGTAGGTGGTAAAGCAGTGGAATCATAAGGCATTTCATTCAGCACGTTTTGAAATAAGTGTAAATATCTGTCCCAATGCTGATGCTTTGTGTGACAATAAAGCCTGCAAAGCTTATTGATTTCTTTCATAATCCGTTCGGAGGGGTTACAATGTGGTGAGTACAATGAAATAAAAACAGGTTTGATTTTATGGTTGCGAAGCATGCGTGACCAAACAGCAGATCTAAATTGCGGTCCGTTATCTGAAATGACTTTAGCAACGTGGCCAACTTCACGTAAGAAATTTTTAACAAAGGCGTTGGATACAGACCGTCCAGTGGCTTTACGTAACGGTGTGAAAGAAACAAATTTTGAAGTAAGTTCAACAGCGACTAGAACGTACGAAAATCCATTAGATGTTCTGACAAGCGGTCCCAAGAGATCAACAGCAGCAAATTCTTTTAATTTAGAAGGAATAATAGGAAACAACGGAGCACGATGTGAGACAGTAGATGGTTTCGCCTTTTGACAAAGTTTACAAATAGATAAGACTCTTCGAATTCTTTTTTCCATATTGTTAAAATAACAAGTCGTTCGAAGAATATGATAACATTTTCGTGGACCAAAATGTGCGTAGCTGAAATGAATGTACCAAATGAGCTTATTAACAAAATCGTCTGGAATGCAAAGTACCCATAGCTTGTCATCAACAGTGCAGCGTTTGAAGAGTATGTTGTTTCTAACCAGGTAATAATGCCGAATCTGTGTGTGTGTCTTTTCATGCCATTTGCTCTTGATGTCTTTCCAAATCGGATCTTTATCTTGTTCATGAGCAATGTCCTTTAAAGATGTGGTGATGAAGTTTTCAAAGGCGACTTTCTGAATGTAAAGAATACTGAAATTTTTCTCGAGGTTGCCTTCTGTGGTACTTTTCTCAAGCCCAGCCGGTGCGCGTGACAGTGCGTCCGCAACAATGTTCTCCTTGCCGGGAATGTAGACTATTGTGAAGCGGAATTCTTGCAGAAACAATGCCCAACGTTTTAACCTGTCATGATTTAATTTTGAAGACATAAGAAATTGTAATGCACGATGATCACTGTATACTTTTACGTGCTTACCAGAAAGAAAGAAACGGAATTTGTTAAATGCCCAAACGATAGCTAAAGCTTCTAATTCAGTAACGGAATAACTTTTTTCAGATTTTGTTAGCACTCGGCTGGCAAAAGCAATGATTTTCTGAACAGTAGTGTCATTTTCTGTGGCTTCTTGAAATAAATGGGCACCAAGACCGACTTTAGAAGAATCCGTGCTAAGGCAGAAATCTTGTGACAGATCTGGATGAGCTAAGATTGGCGCGTGAAGTAACGCTTCTTTCAAAGAATTGAATTCCAACTGTGCTTGTTCGTCCCAGTTCCAAATAGTAGTTTTTCCAGTGAGAGAACAAAGTTTTGGTGTAACAAGAATTTGCATATTCAGAAAACGACGGTAAAAATTTACGAGACCTAGAAAACTGCGGACTTGTCTTTTTGTGGATGGAACTGGAATGGCTCTGATTGCTTCTAACTTTTCAGGATCCGGCTGAATGCCTTCAGAAGAAATAATATGTCCCAAAAACTTCACCTTTGTCCTACCGAATTCAGACTTTTCCAAGTTAACTGTAATTCCAGATTCTGCAAAAATACGTAACAAACTGTTGAGGATGCGATTATGTAGTTCCCATGAAGCTTCTGCTATTAGAATATCGTCCACATATAAGGTGATGTGACGTTTTAAGAACTCAGGTAATATCGAATTTAGCCCGCGAATGAATGCTGCTGAAGAAATGTTCAAACCAAAGGGAAGTTTCCGAAACTGATAACAAACGCCGAAACAAAGGAAAGCTGTGTATTTTCTACATTCTGGATGAAGTTCGATCTGATAAAAGCTGGATCTGAGATCAATGGAAGACAACACTTTTACACCATTAAAATTTTGAAGAAGTTCTTCCATCGTCTGCGGCCTGTCTGTTTCAGGAATAATGATAGTATTGATTTGTCTCGAATCTAAGACAAGCCTGATCGATCCATTTTTCTTCTCAACAACATGTAACGGATTGTTGTATGAGCTTACTGCAGGCTCAATAATGCCCTCGTCAAGCATAGATTGTATTTCTGTTCTAACACGGTCCCTATAATGCGCCGGAATTACGTATGGTCTAACACAAAATTTAGCATGCTCACGAACACGAAATTGGTATTGAAATCCCTTGATTGTTCCTGTTTTGTGAGTAAAAACTGTGGAATGTTCTTGTAAAATCTCAAAAAGGTCCTGCCTATCAGTGTCATTACAATTCTCAATTGTTTGAATTTTATTCTGAATTAACTCATTAATTTCAAATATGCCGTCGATATCATCCCTGTCAGTTCTTGCAGAGTGATTGTTAGTGTCTAGTTCCGTAGAAAATTCCGAATTGTTGTCCAACAGAAGGTAAAGCCGATTGATTTCTTCGTCATGGTTTGAGAGCCAATCTTCAAATTTCAAAGCTATTGACTTACCTTCCTTCTCTAAACCTATTTCAGCATCGTGAAAGTTTAAGATTGCTTTGTATTCATTCAAAAAGTCTACTCCCAATATAATTTCCGTCGACAATAATGGAACAATGAGAAAGCTCATAGAGAAGCTGTGGCTTTGACAATAGAATTCTAAGTTGGTTTGTTGGCGTACATCTACACTTTTTCCAAAGATTGCACCTTGTAATTTAATCTTACGTAACGGAAGTGTGGGACAATCGTTCGATTTGTTGCATTTGCTAAAGGCTGTTTCACTAATTACTGAAATGGGACTGCCAGAGTCAAGTACTGCCGTAAATTTTACATCATTTACTGTAATGTGAATCACAGGATATGCAATATTGTTATGTTTTATGTCGTGTTCCTGGAGTAAGATGTCCCTAATGTCTTCCATTTTTACGTAATTACTAGCTACGGCAGCTGCGTCGTCAGTTTCATAAGTATGGTTTGTGGCTGCCAGCGGTGTGAGTCATTGCCTATTGTCTCTTTGTTGGCGCGCGTCGTTATTGGGATTTGGAGACCTAACTTCTACAAATTCACCTCCTCGAGAGGGCCCTGCCCTGTTTAAATCCCGCCAGTTCTGATGCAATTCAGGTCTGTCGTTACGATCACATCGTCTGTCGTCATGTCGATAGCTCCTGTAGTTTCTTTCTTGTCGGTTAAGTGGTGGAGAATTTCTCCCTGAATCGTAACTGCGCGCTGGACCGTTGCGTCTAAAGTTATTCTGTCTCCCTTGATAATAATTGTTTTGGTTCCCATATTGTCTGTTTCTCTGATTGTCTCTGTGATAGTCATTACCACGGAGAGGTGATCTTTCCCTGTAATTATTACTACTCTGCCAACGGTTGTCATACGGGTGGTGTCTGTTTTGGTCACGATATGTGTTGTGAGAATAGCCTTGTCGTGTCCAGTTATTACTTCTTTCATCGCGGAATTGCGACGGATGTGACCTGTAATTGTTGTGTTCCTGTTTCCGCATTCCGCGATTGTCAGTGTCAATTTCCAATTCTTGTAACAGTCCCTGAAAAGCCTCAATGTCGTCTTTGCAACGTCCTGCCAAAATAATATGTCGTAAATGTTCAGGTAATTTGATTAAGCAAATGCGGATGAGTTCTGAGGGGCTGTATGGGTTTGACAGGTATTGATTCTTGTGCAACATGTCTTCAAAATATTTCACAAGACTGGAAAATTCAGATTGTTCGAAATGTTTCATCATTATGATACCATGTTTTACCCGGTCTTGTGTGGCTTGAGACCAATATGCTGAGAGGAAGGCATGGTAAAATTCTCCTTCACTGTGGCAATCGTGAATGACCGATCGCATTCTTACAGCTGGTTCATTCTCTAAGTAGCCACACATAAATTCTAACCTGTGCTCCAATGACCAGTTGGGAGGGAAACAATGAGAGAATTGATGGAGCCACGCTTGTGGATGAATGTCGTTGGCAGAATTCTTAAACGTTTTGAATTTACGTGTAGTAATGAACAGCTTATAGTCAAAATCATCATGTCGGCGAGTCGCATATCGGTCATTGTTAGGTCGTGTCGGCCGTTCCATCTCAAAATTCGGTGCACATTGCCAATTTCTTTCATAACTTCTGAAATGCCCTGTGTTATTATTTTGCGGCTTTTCCGTGTTTCTAAGTCCCTCTTCCCAAGTTGGGGCACGAGTATCCTCTGAAATACGTAATTCTTGTATTAACTGTGTCAGCTGATCTTGTACTTCCCGGATTTCTCTTTGGTGTTGCGTATTAATCTGATTTTGATTTTGTTTGAATTTCCTAATTTGTTCGCACTCTTCAGTGTCAGTGAAGGCTACAGGTCTTGTGTCATTCAGATCATCATCTACCTTTGTAGATAAGTTAGTGACCTGATCCGAAAGTTCGGCTACTTTCTCCGATAGTGAACACATTTCCTCAGTGTGTTTTTCTGAACCAAGTTTCAGAGTATCTACTGTGTCCTTTAAGTTTTCCTGAGTTTTTGCAAGTTGCGTAACCGAATCGGTAGATGCAACTGAGTCAATTTTAGCCCACAAGGTCTCATGATTTTCATGAACAATGGCTTGCAGTTCTTTTATGGCTGCTTCGTGATTCTGTAATGCATTTTCATGCCGCGAAAAAATAGGTTGAAAATGCTCACAAATTTGTGTTTTTACGTCATTACAGACTTTTTGACATTTCGATTCAATGTTATGTAACTCAGTGGTTAAATCTTCACGTGTTTGTTCAAGTGTAGTGTCTAACTTTTGAAGATTTTGTTCGATTGTGTCTAACTTTTTGAGATTTTGTTCCACTGTGTCTAACTGTTGCTGTGTTTGTCTCTGGTGTTGTTCCATTGTGTCTAATTTTTTTAGATTTTGTTCCACTGTGTCTAACTTTTGAAGCTTTTGCTGTGTCTGTCCCATTTGTTGTATTAATTGTAATAACAATGCATTGGTGTCTGAAACATGTTCCTCAGTGCTTTTCGGCAGTGAACTTACACCGGAAACATTCACATTTTGACGAGCAGAAAATGTGTCTTGACTTATTCGAGAAAACGGCGAGGATCCAAAACCTGAATCGACAGTATTTGCGAGATCGTGTCGTGTCATTTCGGCTTCCTGAGGCGAGCTATTGCCGACCGGTCGATCGATAATACTTCCCTCTTCACTAATTGTTTCACTGTCCACGCCATTGTTTGACGCCCGCTCCATTTCCCTGTGCACAGTTACCAAATTACTACTTTGAACATTAGTAAATTCATTACTCGGCGGCGCTGATAAGCTACGCTCGTCATCACTATTATTTCTCAGTTTAGTTTGGAGCCTAGTGTTACGTTTTTCACACGCCATTATTGTCACAGTATTTCACACGACAACACAGAAAAACACAATTTGAAGATCAAAAATAAGAGAATACATTAACATAGCACTGAAAATAATATCTAGTTAATTGCAAGCGCAGCTGCGAAATACTTGGTGCAAATCTACATGCATGCCACAACTGTTTTACTATACAACAATGAAAGACTGCAACTACAAAGGAAATTCTCTCTACAATTACGCGCTAGCAATAAACAAAAGCTACACTAAATACACAAACTACAAGAAAAAATCAGAAGATTCCAGTGAGGTATCCTAGGCTAAGGGTCGACATATGAAACTTCCCCTTTGAACAATTTATATAGGACTGTGCTTAAACTGACACACAATATTTTGTTAGCGCAACGCAATCTGACTTTCAAAATTCCCTACAAAAGAATGGCCCTGACTAGCATTAAACTATACCTTTCACAAATCACTTACCTCACAAAATCTTCGCTGCTCAAGCTACTGCAATACAGCGAGCGCCACTACTGCCAGCTAAATAAAAGATTCAAACTACTGAAGGCACTAACTACTGATAGGGGTAGTTAGCAAATGAAAGATATTAATAGAGAACAAACAATGTATTTACCTTAATATCATCACAAGCCATAATATATATATCAGTTCATGACAAATTACAAATCTCCGCCATCTCTCTCCCCACATCCACCACTGCTGGCGGCTCACCTCCAACTGCGCAACGCTACGCACTGTTCACAGCCAGCTGCCTAACACTACAATGGCGAGTATTACAACAATGCAAAGCAGCCACAGACTGCACACAGCACAGCCAGTGATTTTCATATTGAGCGCTACGTAACGTCGCCAATAAGAAAACATAAACAGCCTACTTACATAGAGAAAACATAAACAGCCTACTTACAACTTCCCTCCAGCACTATTTCAGATATTATCCGAGTCCATGCCACGTCGTGTTGCAGCACTTCTGCGTGCTCGCGAGTCCCCTTCACGGTATTAGGCAAGTGTAACCGTTTCTTTGGCTCTTCAGTGGATATAACTCCCTCAGAGTACCGAGCACCAACTAACAGCGCATCAAGGAGACAATCGAATGAAAAAAAGAGTAGATCCGTGCCAGGAATTTGGTCGACACAAGAATAGCAAGACTGCCGTACCTCGTTCGACATGCAAATATTTTGTATGTGAGCATCACTCAACACGCCAAGTAGTTTGCAATTGCTGTCGTCGAAGAGAAGATGGGGAAATAGAAGTGCAGAGCGATTGATATTTATTGTTTTCATATTTATATGTGTTCTAATATCATTAGTTTCAGTTAAAATGAGAAATACAGGTAAATTTATATGATTTACACTGTAATTATTCAATATTATATGTTACTGAAAGCAAAACTATTTGTATTATAATATAAAGGATTGTTACGTATTCATCCCCTAAACTGGTACCGATGTTAAAATAAATATTATTTTTCTGTGACGTTTAATATGCTTATGTTGTACTGACATCATACAAGTGATAATAAACACAAAAATGTACGGATGGTGTCATTTTGGAAACGCGGTACCCAGGTTCGCGCGCGGAATCTAATGAGATTGTGACGCACGCGGCATTTGGAGGGCTAATGTCCATTAACTGGTGTCCCGTTTCTTTTTACCAGCTAGGGTATGTCGGACGGGGCAAACGATGAAGCAAAAGTCTGATAAAAGAGGGAATCGGAGATGGCTGTAGGAATCGTCACCTATTCCATTTACAAAAAAATGTTCAAATGTATGTGAAATCTTATGGGACTTAACCGCTAAGGTCATCAGTCCCTAAGCTTACACACTACTTAACCTAAATTATCCTAAGGACAAACACAAACACACCCACGCCCGAGGGAGGACATGAACCTCCGCCGCTACCAGCCGCACAGTACATGACTGCAGCGTCTTAGGCCGCTCGGCTAATACCGCGCAGCTATTTCATTTACACAATAAGGAGAATAAAGAACGTGGAAAACGTAGCTATATGTGGTTTTCAAAGCTTGACTGCCTCAGGAAAGATGCAGAAAAATTAGAAAACGTGAAAATTTATACTTAGGTAATACTGACGAAGAGGTTATCGGAGGACTGAAACTTAATTCCCAAGTGACTGCACCGTCTCGAATGATCTGGATATCGACCGGACTTATCATTGCTAAAGTTTGGTGATCTCATTCGTCACTTCAGTTTGCACTCCGCGACATTACTTTTTGTTTAATGTTAGGCACTGAAGCCATATACTGTTTTACAGTGTAGAAGCACAAAGACATACATAAAATAAATGATAGTTAATTTTTTACCAGGAATATCATTTAAAAATTTTGGAACTTTGTTTTGAGATAACATCGCCAGTAAAACTATTTTACGGAATGATCATTTCAAATCGACACAAAATAACTTACAGTGGGAGTAAATTAATCGTGATATGTAGATCGTAAAGTGAGACGGAACTAGTGCCGATCTATTTGCGAACGTCAAACTGATAGCTTTAACAGTCGCAAAGCCCACGCTGCAAGCAGAAATAGCAGCGAAAACGCGGGGAGCAGTCGCGGGAACAAAGACAGCACACTCTGCTATTTACAAATAATTTCACAGCAAAAATTTAATTATTTAGCAGAAATAAAAGAATGGCAGCAATTCATCCTGATGCACACTCAGTGGCGCACGCAGTAATTTCAAAATTCCGTTCGATGGAGTGGATTGCTGGACCACGTTACCAGATCTCTCTCTCTGTCTCTCTCTCTCTCTCTCTCTCTCTCTCTCTCTCTCTCTCTCTCTCTGTCCCTCATCACGCTAACGGAATATTCCGACATCGTATTCTCAAATGCTCTACGTCACTATTTACTGATTACCTTCCAATTAAGCTGTAACATCTTTAGCAGATATACACTGTTTCACGAAAATTGCACCATCTGTCCTGGAAGCGAGCTAGGTGGCGCCTTGGTTACCACACTGGACTCGCATTCGGGAGGACAACGATTTAAACCTACATACGGCCGTCCTGATTTAGGTTTTCCGTAATTTCTCTTAATCGCTGCAGGCTAAAGCCGGGATGATCACACATTCGGTGCAAGAATGTTCGCTTCCAGACTTTTATGGAGTGTGATCAAATACCTACTGTGAAAGCGAGAGGCCTTACGAGGCATAATATAAGGGCGAATTTCCAGTGATGACGTCATCCGGCAATTTACGTGCGTGGAACATTTATTGTCGATTCCGTTCCTTTCTAGTGCATTCGATTGAGGTCCTACATAGTAACAATGCGTTTTTAGGAATCTTCTCGAAAGTCGCTATTACTGAAGATACACTCATCAATAGTTTCTCGTATTACGAGTTAGGTATGGGAAACTATTGTTACGTTGTTAGTAAAAATATTGTTAAGAGTCTCGTAACAATATTCTTACTGATAAATTACTAAGAATTACTATTACTAGTACTTCACAGTCAACTGATCACTCTCACATTTGCACTTGCTACAACTAGGACTTTTTACTTATTCATTCTTTATCTTAATACTTCTACTTCTGAATATAAACTAGTTTCCTATTCGGCGAATAGTCAGTATTTATAACGCTACATATCGAAGGTTCTATGATCAAAAAACGATGAACATTTGTGACTTTTCTCCAACAAATACCATACAGAATAACGTATCGAGATCACTATAATGGCCGCGACTTTTCTCGCAGGTATGTGTTAGCTATCTATGTGCCAGACAGAAACGTATAAAATACCATGACGAAGACGAGCGGGCTACATAGGAAAGTACAAATACAACTACCCGCGCTACCCCCGTATGCATCCGCCACTGGTGCAATGTTTGTCACGCCCATCTTGACCGCTGACCAAAAATAACGTGGCCAGCACGCCTGTCATGACCTGACTGAAATGAAAAACGCGGATAGTTGTTTCCTGGAAAAACCATCACTAATGCGGAGACTTGGTGTTATTACAACGGCCCTAACACAAAACGACAAAGCGCAAATTGGTCTCTGATGATGAACGGGTATTCATTGGACAAATATGTTATACTAGAACTGACATGTGATTACATTTTCACGCAATTTTGGTGCATAGATCCTGAGAAATCAGTACCCAGAACAACCACCTCTGGCCGTAATAACGGCCTTGATACGCCTGGGCATTGAGTCAAACAGAGCTTGGATGGCGTGTACAGGTACAGCTGCCCATGCAGCTTCAACACGATACCACAGTTCATCAAGAGTAGTGACTGGCGTATTGTGACGAGCCAGTTGCTCGGCCACCATTTACCAGACGTTTTCAATTGGTGAGAGATCTGGAGAATGTGCTGTCCAGGGCAGCAGTGGAACATTTTCTGTATCCAGAAAGGCCCGTATAGGACCTGCAACATGCGGTCGTGCATTGTCCTGCTGAAATGTAGGGTTTCGCAGGAATCGAATGAAGTGTAGAGTCACGGGTCGTAACACATCTGAAATGCAACGTCCACTGTTCAAAGTGCCGTCAATGCGAACAAGAGGTGACCGAGAGGTGTAACCAATGGCACCCCATACCATCACGCCGGGTGATAAGCCAGTACGGCGACGACGAATACACGTTTCCAATGTGCGTTCACAGCGATATCGCCAAACAAGGATACGACCATCATGATGCTGTAAACAGAAACTGGATTCATCCGAAAAAATGACGTTTTGCCATTCGTGCACCCAGGTTCGTCGTTGAGTTGTCTTGCAAACGTCCCCATCTGTTGACTCAGGGATCGAGACGTGGCTGCACGATCCGTTACAGCCATGCGGATAAGATGCCTGTCATCTCGACTGCTAGTAATACGAGGCCATTGGGATCCAGCACGGCGTTCCGTATTACCCTCCTGAACCCACCGATTCCATATTCTGCTAACAATCATTGGATCTCGAACAACGCGAGCAGCAATGTCGCGACACGATAAACCGCAATCGCGATAGGCTACAATCCGACCTTTATCAAAGTCGGAAACATGATGGTACGCATTTCTCCTCCTTACACGAGGCATCACAACAACGTTTCACCAGGCAACGCCGGTCAACTGCTGTTTGTGTATGAGAAATCTGTTGGAAACTCTCCTAATGTCAGCACGTTGTAGGTGTCGCCACCGCGCGCCAACCTTGTGTGAATGCTCTGAAAAGCTAATCATTTGCATATCACAGCATCTCCTTCCTGTCGGTTAAATTTCGCGTCTGTAGCACGTCATCTTCATGGCCAGTAGTGTATCATTCCTACTCCCCATACATTCTCGTATTTAGTATTTTTCTGGTGACTGATGCTAGCTAGTGAACTCCGACAGTCAGATTCGTTTTTGTTATTAATATCCAGATAGGTACCACTGACCCCATTATGCCACGGAAAGTGTTATTGTGTCCATCCTTTTGTACATAGTGATGTCGTAGCGATTTGTAGTGTGATCCATAGCGTGAGAAGCTGAATATCAAATCTTACGTGGTGTCGTTGTATGGGTACAGACGATTATTTCAAGTCACACAGATTACGTCGTTGAGAGTAGGCAAGGTTTTGTCAGTATGACTTACTGTAGTATTACCAGTGTGAGCCACATTGTAGTTCTTTGTTTTTTTAACCTGGATACCGCATTGCTGTTAGAGCCTATCCATACAGTAAATCTGCTACTGGTTAGCGGTATCTAAGGGGTGGCGCAGTACAGCGATTAATACCCTGTAGAATTAGCGTCTTCGCTAATACACGCCTCCTTTGTACTCTTACCATTCTGCACCCCTTTTCTCACTGCCCAGGCGCACGCCGTGCACGGTGGAATAGTGGGCGGACGCGATCGCAAAGTACTCGGCACCAGCTCTGATTCTTCATTACTTCTGATGCCCTCGGCGTGGTCGGAAGTCGCTTATGGCCGAAGCCGCGACTGCAGTTGGCTGAGCGCTGGGTCCCATGCTTTACTGACATTCAGGCCACTGTCTCTATTTGTCAGATCGTCGGCCACTCGTATTTCAGTAACCTCCTTTACAACACATTCCCAAAACGACGATTGATTCTTAGCACTTCCATTTATTCATGTTTCGTTTAGTTCCCTGTAGCAACGCAGTGTCCTGTAACCACAGATTTCGTTTTTGTTTGTACATTCTTGTGTCCGGAGGTTTGGAGGGACTACGGACGTTCTCTATTGTAGGAGAATAAACAGCCGGCCGGTTTGGCCGAGCGGTTCTAGGCGCTTCAGTCTGGAACCGCGCGACTGCTAAGGTCGCAGGTTCGAATCCCGCCTCGGTCATGGATGTGTGTGATGTCCTTAGGTTAGTTAGGTTTACAGTAGTTCAAAGTTCTAGGGGACTGATGACCACAGATGTTAAGTCCCATAGTGCTCAGAGCCATTTGAACCATTTAGGAGAATAAACACCTACAGACATCCTTATGTTGTCATTTATTCTGTAGTTCCCAGTTTCGGCGCTTCAGTGCGCCATCTTCTGGCCTTAGCTGATAAATGGAGTATCACGATCTACGATATCTATGCATCAGTGGTCGACAACTAGTTAAAGCAGACTGTAAGTATGATGGTTGGAGAGATGACATCACAGCTACAGTCTGCGTAAACTAGTTATTGGCCACTGATGCATCGTATGTATGGATCGTGATAACCCATTCAGCATCAACCAAGCCCTGAAAATGGTGCATTGAACAGCCGAAACTGGTAGTACGCAGTGAATGACCACATAAGGACGCGTGTAAGTGTTTATTTTATTACAACAGATTTTGCTGGTTGCTTGTGTTCGGCGTATCTCCTGCGCTCCTAGCACATTTAATCGACCGTCCGCACGTTCTGCCCGGTTTATGCTCCAAATCTTTTGCATGGCCCACTATAGATACCTGGTTTATGGAGCCCCAACTATCTTTCCCTATTCCTAGTAGTGCAAGCGTTTGCGTAGGTGCACAGAACACTTATTTATTGTTGCGTCGAGCCAAGATTCTGCTGATTCTGTTCGCCAACTTGCCGGTATTCTGTAGATGCGTCATTGTCTTATCCTCTTCGCCGTGTTCTGTTTGCTACGCTGTACCTTCTGCGTGAAAGCAAATCGTATTTGTCTCCCACAGTACCTGTTCTTCTTAATTACGTAATTAAAAAGGCGGCCGAAAACTCAGGTCACAAGAAGAGCACGTCTGTCCCTTGTAAGGGAAGGGATCCGGTTCACATGTCGGCGATTGAGCGTAACATCTAAGGAACTGTTCGTATTCCGCTTAGAGGTGGCTTATTTACTGTGGCCTCATTATAAAGGAGTGTCTGATGTTGCCTCTTGGCCTAAGACGGACTGACCTCGAAGCAGTGCTACAACCAAACAGTTCTCCAGGTTCGAATGACTGTCAGAGAGAAAAATAGCCACATGAAGAGCTACGATCAACCATAATGAATCTCACAGGCAAACATATCGACGTCGCTGTGAAATCAGTTCAGGGGAGGGGACACGATTTTGCACCAGCATCGGCTCCATACATATTGGAGATTTCACCAGAGATATAAAACAAGTAATTTCCATCATACTCATAGATGATACGGAAGAGATACGTCGGGAAACGTGCTGTGTGCTCACCAGACGCAAAGAAAAATATCCCGAAAGTGGTGAGAGATGGCATGCAAGAACTACGGAATGATCCTGAAACTTTTTTTTACTTGCGGACAAGATATTCCCGCTATGCTATTTTGGCTATCAGTGCGCAATCGAAAAATGTACAGATTTCTGTAGGATCCAGCATATAGGAATCTCCTGCTCCGCCAATGTTCAATGGCTTACCAAACAATCACAAACAAACCATTCCCCTACGACCTATTGTAAGCAACATAGATGCACTGATATGGGGTGAACATTAAAAAAACAGATAAACTACACGGACGGATTCCTGCCTGAAAATAGAAGGAAAAAGGTCCAATGATCATGTGTCCTAAAGTACAGCCGGCCGCGGTGGTCTCGCGGTTCTAGGCGCGCAGTCCGGAACCGTGCGACTGCTACGGTCGCAGGTTCGAATCCTACCTCGGGTATGGATGTGTGTGATGTTCTTAGGTTAGTTAGGTTTAAGTAGTTCTAAGTTCTAGGGTACTGATGACGATAGCAGTTGAGTCCCATAGTGCTCAGAGCCATTTGAACCATTTGAACCTAAAATACATCGTTGCCACGGTGGATGGCGCTGACGAATGGAAATTCTCTGCCCACGTGTCGTCTTAGTTCACAGATGGCGATTACGCAGATTTATGAAGCCAGTTCTGGAAAAGGTGGCTCCGTCGGTAAAGAGGACTCATGGCAGAAATCCAATAACTGTGATGGTCTGGTGCAAAAGTCATCGACAAAATTCTTCCCATAAAGGGAAATCCGCTGCCGATAATCCTTGCACGCGTTGCAGGTAGTAGCGCTTGACATGCAGTATACACAATCGTACTTCGGCTTATACCATGGCGACGGGCCACTTGCCTGAAGTTTGTACGAGGGTTCGTCTCAATACCCCGTAGAGACCGGTCCTCCACGCACAATCCGCCGACCGCTGCACGTTCGTCTTTCTGAAAGGACCCATGATCACAATCGCCCAAACAGGGCTTGAAATGTAGTGTGATGTCGTACGTGTACGTGCGGACACTTGTTTTGGTATAGCCGTGCTGTCTGTCGACGGTTTGTATCTGCTCGTCCGTACACAAACTTTATCTCAGCTTGCTCCTGACATGAATAGCAGAGTATTCTGCCGCTTAAAGTACGCTGCGTCAATCACACAGCCCGCAGAACACAAGGAACACACGGCACGTGGTGAGAGAAATTCTCATTCGTCAACCTCATCTGCCGTAGCAATGATGCATTACTGAATACATGTTCAGATGACCTTCCCCCCTTCATTTCCAGTCAGAAATCCGTACCTGTAGTTTGTCGGTGTTATTGAGGATCACCCTTTATACCACCTGGCGAAACATCTAACGGCAATATCAAACCCTTACGGCAGTTATAAGAGTCGAGGGGCACGAAAGGGAAGCAGTGGTACGGAAGGGACTGAGAAAGGGTTGTAGGCTACCCCTGATGCTATTCAATATGTATATTGAGCAAGCACTAAAGGAAACAAAAGAAATATTTGGTGTAGGAATTAAAACCCCTGGAGAAGAAATAAAAACTTTGGGGGTTGTCGATGACATGGTAATTCTGTCAGACATAGCAAAGGATCCGGAAGAGCAGGTGAACGGAATGGACAGTGTCTTGAAAGGAGGACATAAGATGAACACCAACAAAAGCAAAACGAGGATAATGGTATGTAGTCGAATTAAATCAGGTGATGCTGCGGCCATAAGATTAGGATATGAGACACTTAAAATAGTAGATGAGTTTTGCTATCTGGAGCGCAAAATTTCTGATGATGATCGAAGTAGAAAGGATAGAAAATGTAGACTGGCAATGGCAAGGAAAGCGTATATGTGAAATAGAAATTTGTTAACATCGAGTGTAGATTTAAGTGTCAGGAAGTCTTTTCTGAAAGTATTTGTGTGGAGTGTAGCCATGTATCGAAATGAAACATGGACGATAAATAGATTAGACAAGAAGAGAATAGAATCTTTCGAAATGTGGTACTACAGAAAAATGCTGAAGATTGCATGGGTAGATCACACAACTAATGAGGAGGTACTGAATAGAAGTGGGGAAAAGAGGAATTTGTTGCACAACCTGACTAAAAGAAGGGATCGATTGGTAGGACACATCCTGAGGCATCATTTTAGTAATGGGGAGATGCGTGGAGGGTAAAAATCGTAGAGCGAGACCAAGAGATGAATATACTAATCAGATTCAGAAGGATGTAGATTCAGTAGGTACTCGGAGATGAAGAAGCTTGAACAAAATAGAGTAGCGTGGAGAACTGCATCAAACCAGTCTCTGGACTGAAGACCACAACAACAGCAACACGTCAGTAAATGTAAGTACCACATAAGAAACAACGTGCATTTCATGCAGTTACCGCAAGAACTACTCCGTCATAACCAGGATATGAAACTGATCTTTGATGTGGTCTCCCTCTTCACCAATGCACCGCTTACTGATTCTCTCAAGCTGATCATGGAGAAATTAAACCTCAGTTGTAATTTATTGTCACACCTTTACTGTTTCTCTGGTGGCAAACTTTTTCATGGATGATTCCGAAGAGAGAGCTCTGAAGAAAACTGCAAAGAAGTCCATATGCTTTTTCAGGTATAAGACAGAGGAATTACAGACGCTGGCTGTGAGCGGCCGCTGGTTGAAACTGGTGGCGAAAGTTGAAAATTTGTGTCAGGCCGGGATACGAACGCTGGTCTCCTGCTTACTAGGCAGATACTCTGGCCACTGAGCCATCTAGACACAGTGAACATTGCAGCTGGTCTGGCACAAAATATTCAATTTTGTCCATTGATTTCAGTCCCCTTTTTGGGAGCCTTAGTTAAGAATAAAGCGGACGGCACTATGGCACACCGTTCATACAGGAAGTCCATCCACACTGGTTTGTATCTCCACGCCTCCAGTAGCCACGATGCTTCACAGCATGTGGGTGTGCTGCGAACATGAATTCGCAGGTTCTGTGCAATATCAGAAAAAGAAAACCTACCAAGGGAGTTCGGTCTCCTCAAGGATGTATTCAACAGCAACAGATGCGGCGGGAGACAAATCGTGCACGCTTTCAGGCAGGATTATTTGTAGCTAAGAGATCAAGAATTCTTTCGCGACCATTTACACTTCGCGTAGTCTCATGAGCTAATTATTCAAAATAATTTACTGAGAAACCACTCAGTACAATTTTGGATGACGTTTTATGCCTGCCGACGGCTTTAAACGTGTAATTTTTCAATGATATCGAGGGTATATTGAAGTCACCACCGACTACTTTTGTATGAGTGGGGTATCTATTTGAAATGAGACTCAAGTTTTCTTTGAACTATTCCGCAACTATATCTTCTGAATCGGGGAGTCGGTAAAACGATCCAATTAATAGTTTAGTCAAATTGTCAAGTATAACCTCTAGCCATACTATCTCGCAGGAACTATACAATTTCACTACAAGGTAAACTACTTCTGACGGCAATAAATATACCACCAACTGTATTTAATCTATCCTTTCTGAACACTGTTAGGTCGTTTGAAAAAATTTCGGCTGAACTTATTTCCGGCTTCAGCCAGCTTTCTGTACTTATAACTATTTGAGCTTCAGTGCTTTCCATTATGGCTGGGAGCTCTGGTCCTTTCCTAACACAACTACGACAATTTACAACTACAATACCGATCGTTTCTACAACTACCTTACTGTGTTTGCCTGCCCCCTTTTAGACGGACGCCCTTTGTGTGTTTTTCTGTGATCCTCTAACCTAAAAAAACCGCCCAGTCCCTTTCACACAGCCCCCACTTCCCGTGTAGCCGCTTCCTGTGTGTAGTGGACTCCTTACCTACTAAGCGGAACCCGGAAACCCACCACTAGATGGCGCAAGTCAAGGAATCTGCAGCCTACACGGTCACAGAACCGCCTGAGACTCCGATTCAGAGCCTCCACTCGGCTCTACACCAAAGGACCGCAGTCGGTTCTGTCGACGATGCCTGCAGATGGTGAGCTGCGCCTTAATCTCGCAAGCAAGACTGGAAGTCTTTACCATTTCCCCTAAGCACCCGAAACTAGAGAGAATCCCCTCCGATCCAAAGCGACACACGCCATTGGTACCGATATGGGCCATCACCGGCAGTTGGCTGCACTCTGTACTCTTCATGGCATCCGGAAGCACCCTTTCCACATCTGGAATGACTCCCCCCGGTATGCACACGCAGTGCACACTGGCTTCCTTCCCCTTCTTGGGTGCCACGTTCCTAAGGGACGCCATTACGCACCTAACATTGGAGCTGCCAACTACCAGCAAACCCTCCCTCTGTGAACGCCCAGAAATTCCGGGCCTCTGGAACAGGTTCGACGATTGCATCCAGCTTAGAGACTTCGTCAGCCACAGATAACTTCCGAAACCTGTTGGTCAAACGAAATGGGGAGGCTCTACGATCGGCCCCTCGGAAATTCTTTCGCTCGGTGCCAGACTTTGGAATGATCTCCCACTCGACCACGGGTGAGGGGTCAACTTCAGTGCAGGCAGTACCTGGGGCACCCGCAGTAGTGGACCGATCGGGGGACAAGTGGGACCTGCTCGACGTCCCTCGCATCCAGGTGTACCACCCCGACAGTGATGCCCCTTGGCAGGAGCCTCAAGCTGTGTGACGGAAGCCAACACTGCCTGGAGCTGTAACCGAAGGGTCAACAACTCAGCTTGTACTTGTACACAGCAATCAGTTCCTATCCATTACTGAAAGTCGGTCCTGTTTGAAACTCGTAAAAATATGTAATAAACGAACGGTGTTCTCGCCTTATTAGCAGCAGGAAATCGAGTGTCTCTGTCACTGACGATCTAACCGACAACCTAGTACTGTTAGAGATGCAATAGTGATGTGAGAGTCTTCAAGATACTTGCAGAGTAAACTTACTCAGAGCCATAGTCTAGTCGGTTCTGTAAGTCTGACCTACTCGTGTGGAATGGTATTAATGTAAAGTGTGAAGTTATGTTTCTAAAGCACGCGCCTCGCTGACATTGCCCTAACAGTCCTCTACGCTAAAGCAATCCTTTACAAGATTAGCTTATAGTTAAACGTGCTAGCTAGTACGATTTTCTTTTAATAAGAAATGATTTATTTTGAGCTCTGTAATAGATAAATTGCACAAGAGCAGCTTGGTTCGATCTCCTTGTGACTACTAACTAATTACTAGGAGCTTGTTATTAGTTCATACTCACGTGTTTTAAATGCAAGTACACTAAATTACATACTGTTCTCGTAGCTTTCTCCGTCTCGCTGAAATTGGGTGGCTGCGGTCACAGATGCAAAATCTTTAATATGGGTAACTTATGTTCCTTACAACACGTTTTATTTTATTCATTCTTGTTTCAGAGCACTGCCAATTTCAAAATATCAAATTTCGTTATCAGGTTCACCTTTTTAAATCACCAACGCCTTTCAACACATTACATTGTGACTAGGCCTTATGTCCACGCAAATACATGGTTGTGGCACGTTTCGACACACAGTATCATGTGTGACGTTATCTTCTGCTGCCTGCGTTCCTTACAGAAATATAGTAAGAGATCTTTCCACACAAGAACGTCTGTTCCACTGGCTAAACGATCGGACAATGCCTACAGCAGTGACGGTTGCCCATCTGCGCTGCTTCATGTTTTATTGTCTCTCACAGCAGCGCCTGCTAGTTGTGACTACTTTTTCCAAACATTTAGTATCGTCCGAGTGCTATGCAATTCACTTTTTGCTCCCACATTAAGCTGCTTTCCGATGTAGGATTTCCAGCTAATCCTGATTTATTCGCAGTTTCCCCCGGCGCATACACTCTATTAGGAACCCGCTGAACACGGACCGAGGAATTCCGCCCGGACGGCAACACGCGGCCGGTGACAGTTTTTTACGGCGCCCCGTGCGGCCGCTTTCGGCCCCGATGTTGCTTGTTTGTTAATCAACGACCACGCGCGCGCCTCTAATCTGGAAAAATCCCTTCGGCGGCCCGGCCTGGCTGGTGCTCCACACCCTGTGGGCGCTCGCCCGTTGCGGGCCGTAAAGTTCCCATACGTGTTAGGCGTCCGTAAATACCCGCGCCCTTTTTCTGGCCCACCGCCGCCACGCCCCTCAAGTTTTCCCCGGGCCAACACCTGCTAACCACGCGAGTGTCTCGCATGCGGCGGATGATAAAAAAAGAAAAGGAACCAACGCGGTGTACAGTACTCTCCGTGTCCGGGTATGATTATCGCGCAACGAGCTCTGCAGCTACATACATACTCTGCGAGCCACTGAATGGTGCATCACATCGTACCAACGCGGTCGAGTTTCTGTTCTCTTCAATTTGAGTATTGATCGAGGGAGAAATGACTGTTTGTACAGCTTTGTACATGCCCGAATCACTATGCTTATATTCTCATAGCCACATGGGTCTACATGTCGAGGATGGAGATTTCAAGATGGAAAAAAAAGTTATTTATAATTCATGTTCGGAAGAATTGGGCCGGCCGGTGTGGCCGAGCGGTTCTAGGCGCTACAGTATGGAACCGCGCGACTGCTACGGTCGCAGGTTCGAATCCTGCCTCGGACATGGATGTGTGTGATGTCCTTAGGTTGGTTAGGTTTAAGTAGTTCTAAGTTCAAGGCGACTGATGACCTCAGAAGTTAAGTCCCATAGTGCTCAGAGCCATGTTTTTTAAAGAAATGGCTTACATAACACAGGGTTCATCATTTTTTGAGTTGGTGAAAGATGGAGCACAGTGAAACATAGGGGAAAAGAGAAGCATGGGATACAATGAAACAAAACACTTTTTTTTATTATTGGGATTTGACTTGTGGTGTTCCTACTACCTAAGGTTCAAGCTAGTTAGGTGCTATCGATCCAGCTTCTAAATGATTGCCATACCACAGAGCACTGTATCAGTTTTGTTTGTTTTCCCACTGGAAAGTAAAACGCTGACGCATCTTAATGTTTATTCGTGTGTACATTTCTGATGCTGTGTGGTTTCAGAGTATTTCGATGCCTTCACACATATTATAAAAGTGTAGGTATGTATGTATGAATGCATGCATGTATGTACCACAACTTCTTCTAAAGCACTACATCGAGTTGAACCTAACTTGGTTCCTATACGACTAAGTCTCTGGCAAAGACCTCTATGGTGTTAAGAAACATCCCTGTCTCAAACGGATGGAAGTGGGGCTGAAAACGTGTGGATGCTCTGGACGCGGAAATTGCCAGACTATATTCATCCAGTATTTAATAATAAGATCACTTAGTGACTTGGAACAAACTTCATAAGTAATTTCCAACTTTTACCATACTTTTTCTTCCTGACAGCCCCCACAAAATGAAAGTTTATCACTCACTCCATTTTCGCTGTTCATACAATAAAACTGCCGTATCTGGAACTTCGCTTTAATTTATTACATCTTTACTACTAACTCTATTCACAGCACATTTGGCAGACAGTTTGCATTTATATTACTGAAAGCACCTGGCACACTGTATCATTTTCCAACACACAGTTCAATCATACACATTGAACTGTGTGACAACGAAATGGCAGGGCGAAATTCCGAAGCGATACTGGTGAAATAAGTGTAGAAATATGAGTTAAATATCTTAAATATGTTTTAGAAACACTATTTACATACTATAAATATACTTTAGGAACACTGGCAACACCTATCACATCACCCGCGCAGGGCAGCCTCGCGGTCTGAGGCGCCTTGTCACGGTCGGTGCGGCTCCCCACGTCGGAAGTTCGAGTCCTTCGGACATGGGTGTGTGTGTGTTGTCGTAGCGTAAGTTAGTTTAAGTTAGATTAAGCAGTGAGTAACCGTTGGGACCGATGACCACAGCAGTTTGGTCCCATTAAACCTTACCACAAATTTCCAAATTTACCTATCCCAACAATGGCAGGAATACATGTGAAAGCAGTCATGTGACCTACAAGCTAAGCTGCAACCACTGTGCTGCATTCTATGTAGGCATGACAACCAACAAGCTGTCTGTCCACGTGAATGGTCAGCGATAAACTATGGTCAAAAGACAAGTGGACCACCCTCTTGCTGAACAAGCTGCAAAACTTGATACCCACCATTTCAATAAATGCTTCACAGCCTGTGCCATATGGCTCCTTCCCATGAACACTAGTTTTTCTGAATTGTACAGGTGGTAACTTTCCCTGCAATGTAACCCTCCTGGCCTCAACCTCTGCTAGTCACTGTATTCACCCATCTAGCCCCTTCCCTGTTCCCATTCCAGCACTACACAGGGGTCATTCCAACACAACACCCAGTCTTTTTATTTCTATCCTTTTCCGCTACCCCTCCCCCCCCCTCACCACCTCTGCAGCATTTCACTGTCCGCCACCCCCACCATGCTATCCCTCCCCCTCATCACTCCAGCCTCCTCCTTACCCCAACCCAGGCGCCAGTCCCATCATGCAATGCTGCTGCTGCTCGCAGTACGGTTTCAGTCGTGTAAGGCTGCAGTCGTGTGTGTGAATTGTGTTTGCGTGTGTGTATGTGTGTGTGTCTGTGTGTGTGCGTGTGTGTGCGTGTGTGTGTGTGTGTGTGTGCGTGCATGTGTGTATGTCTGTCTGTTGTTGACGAAGCCCAATGGCTGAAAGCTTTAATTGTGAAGTCTTTTCGTTGTGCCTGTCTGCGACCCAGCATCTCCACTGCATGGTGAGTAGCAACTTGCCTTCTCATAATATTGTTAAAAATACTTTAAATGTGTATGACAAGTGTTTATGCTGACAAATCCATGGCTAGAAAGCTCCTCCTAAGCCCCTGGATCGAATTCAGCCAAACTTGGTACTTATGTTTCTGTCTGAAAAAAAAGATACAGTTTGTAACAACCAGCCTGTGGAGAGAGGAGAAAAGGATGGGCAGAGAGGGGGGGGATATGGCTGGGGGGGGGGGGGGAGGAGATGGATAGAGAGGGAGGAAGAAATGGGCAGAGGATGGAAAGAAGAGCAGATGGAGAGAGCGAAGGTGGAGGAGGAGATAGAGGGGTAGGAGATCAGCAGAGGGACAGAGGGGAGGGTAGGAGCAGTTGGACAACGAAAGGTATGAGGAGGATATGGACTTGGAGAGGGGGATAGTGGAGATGGACAGAAACAGGAAAGAGGAGGAGATGGACACAGAGAAGGGCACGAGAGAGGACGAAATTGCAGATAGACAGACACAAGAACAGCAGGAGATGAACAGAGAGCAGGTGTGGAGGAAATGGACAGATTGAAGGAGGAGGAGGAGGAGGTAGATGTAGAAAGGGGGAAGGAGGGAGGACAGGGACCAAGAGAAGACTGTAATACGTATCCACGCAATGTCAGGTACTCAGCTGGTTGTTGTTGTTGTTATTGTGGTCTTCAGTCCAAAGACTGGTTTGATGCAGCTCTCCAAGCCTTTACCCTGCACGAGCGTCTTCATCTCCGAGTAACTATTGCAGCCTACATCCTTCTGAATCTGCTTAATATATTCATCTCTTAGTCTCTCTCTATGATTTCAACTCCACACTTCCTTCCAACACTAAATTGGTGTTCCCTTGATGTCTCAGAATGTGTCCTATCAAACCATGCCTTCTTTTGATGAAGTTGTCCCACAAATTTCTAGTCTCCCAGATTCCATCCAATACTTCATTATTAGTTATGTGACCCTCTATCTGATCTTCAACATTTGTCTGTACCACCACATTTCAAAAGCTTCCGTTTTTTTACACCAAATTTGTTTATCGCCCATGCGTGGCTAAACTTCACAGAAATAACTTCAGAAACTACTTCACAGCAGTTAAGTCTATAATCTATGTTAATAAATTTCTCCTCTTTATAAATAACTTTCTTGCCATTGTCAGTCTACATATTACCCTTGCAATGTTCCCTTAAAAATTATGAATGACTGTGCTAGTAAACTTCTACGTTATTTGATACAAGTACAGCTGAGTAAAACTGAACGTACTCAGACAGTTCTCTCTTTACTTATTCTGATGATCACTACACTGACAATATTTTTTAGCGCAACGCAATATGACTTTCTAAAATCCCTTCAAAAGAATGGCCATGACTAACAATAACCTATACCTTTCATGAATCATTTACCTCACAAAAATCTTCGTTACTCGAACTACTGCAATACAGTGAGCGCCGATACTGTCAGCTAAATAAAAGATTGTAATTACTGAAGGCACTAACTACTGATGGGCATAGGTAGCAAATGAAAGATTTTGATAGAGAACAAACAATGTATTTACCTTAATAGTGTTCAAAAGTCATCATGCATATATCTATCAATACATGTCATCAATCTTTGCGAATTTCGTTTTTCTGGCGGACACACCTCCAGATCGTCCGCTTATAGTTATCTCTCAAAACCCATGCATCTCTGCATCCACCACTGCTGGCGGCTCATTTCCAACTGCACAACGCTACGCGCTGTTCACATCCTACTGCCCAACACTTCACAAGCGAATATTCCAACGATGAGTCCAACCAGCCACAGACTGCACACAGCACAGTCAGTGATTTTCATGTAGAGCGCTACGTGGCGTTACTAACACAAAAACCTAAACTTACAGCCTGAATAGCCAAAGAAACTGGGCGCGTGCCTAATATCGTGTAGGGCCCCCGCGAGCACGCAGAAGTGCCACAACAGGACATGTTCTGGTCCCGACCAATGTCTGAAATAGTGCTGGAGGGAATAAACGCCATGAATCCTGCAGGACCGACCATAAATTCGTAAGGGTACAAGGGGGTTGAGATCTCTTCTGAACAGCACGTTGTAAGGCATCCCAGATATGATAAATAATGTTCATGTCTGGGGAATCCGGTGGCCAGCGGAAGTGTTTAAACTCAGAGGAGTGTTTCTGGAGACACTCTATAGTAATTCTGGACGTGTGGGGTGTCGCATTGTCCTGCCAGAATTTCCCAAGTCTGTCGGAATGCACAAAGGACATGAATGGATGCAGGTCATCGGACAGTATGCCCACGTACGTGTCACTGTCAGAGTCGTATCTAGACGTATCAGGGGTGCCATATCACTCCAACTGCATAATTCCCACACCATTACAGAGCCTCCACCATCTTGAACAGTCCCTGCTGACATGCAGGGTCCTTGGATTCATGAGTTTGTCTCCGTACCCGTACACGTCCATCTGCTCTGTACAATTTGAAACGAAACTCGTCCGACCAGGGAACATGTTTCAGTCAACAACAGTCCAAAGTCGGTTTTGATGAACCCAGGTAGGCGAGACGTATAGCTTTGTATTGTCCATTCATCAAGGGTACACAAGAGGGCATTAGGCCCCGAAAGCGTATTTCGATCACGTTTCGTTGAATTGTTCGCACGCTGACGGTCCAGCATTGAAATCTGCATAAATTTACGGAGGGGTTGCACTTCTGTCACGTTGAACGATTCTCTTCAGTAGCCGTTAGTCCTGTCCTTGCAGGATCTTTTTCCGGCCACAGCGATGTCGGAGATTTGATGTTTTACCGGTTTCCTGATATTCGCGGTACACTCCTGAAATGGTCGTACTGGGAAATCCCCACTTCATCGCTACCTCGCAGCTGCTGTGTCCCATTGCTCATACGCCGACTGTAACACCACGTTCAAACTCACATATATCTTAATGACCTGTCATTGTAGCAGCAGTAACCGATCTAACACCTGCGCCGGACGCTTGCTGTCTTACGTAGGCGTTGCCAACCGCAGCGCCGTATTCTGCCCGTTTACATACCACCATATTCGAATACGCATGCCCATACCAGTACCTTTGGCGCTTCAGTGTATATCCTCTCTACGTCAACCATCATCAGTTATTTTGCTCCCCAAACAGCAAACAGCTTGAACTATATCGGTTCCGTATCCATTTCCCCTAGCGTCACCTAATGTAGGTCGAATATACCCCATTACCCTTGTTTTGCTATAGTTGGTGTTCCTCTTATGTCCTTCTTTCAAGCCACTGTGAATTCCGTTGAACTGCTCTTCCAGGTCCGTCTCTGTTGCCTAAATAATATCATCGGCAATGATTTTTTTCTTCTCAGTAAACTACTTCCAACTCCAAATTTTTCTTTTGTTTCCTTTACTGCTTCTACAGTGTACAGACTGAATAACATCCGAGACTGGCTACAACGTCGAAAGATAACACTACAGGCTGATTTACATTCTTTCTCATTTTACTGCCGTTTCTTTTGCTCCTTTCCTGCTTTATCTTCATCGTACACTGAAAAGATTATATCAAGGTAAGTTTTGGAAATTTAATTCTTGGTATAATTATGTTCCTGCTTACATTAAGTAGCTGTTACGAATATGACTGCCATTTTCCACTATTCTGATGTTGTATAAGTTTTCATTTTTTAACGGTATGTTTTAATTCATTTACAGTGGACAGAGTAATATGAAATTGTGATTTTGTATAAAACTGTAGATCGAGGTAATCAGAATCTTCGAAAGCGTTATATGAAGCGAGAGACATGAGCGATGTAGAATCATATCGTGACGTCGAAGTACAAGGCATCAACAAAGAGTGGGGGACGAGAAGAGGAGAAGGAGGTGGCTGCCGTGCCACGTATGTACTGTTGCTATACGTTTTGTTCGTGTGCGGTGTAAAATATCAGTGTTTGCACAGTGCCACATCCATGATCTCGGTGTGTACCACGATTAAAGATCTAGTGACTTTACGTGTCCCGTGGCTCACTTGCGGGAACTGCGTTTTGATAGGCCTATGCATCAAAGTTTGATATGCAGACCGGTAAGGTATGTGCAAGCCGTGAAGATACTGTTTTCGACTGAAGACAGCACAAATGTTTAGTGAACACCACAGACTGTGGAATGAAACAGAAAATGTGGTTACACATTTTAGCGTTTTGTATTGATACGAGGAACTTCAACTGTGAATTATGACGTACTGATTGCCACGTAATTGAAGTGATGTATAGACAATTGCGCACGGTACTTATTGGTCTGTTTCAACGACGGACTAATGATTTGTAATACAACTAACTTGGTTTTATTTCATAGTAAGGACGGATATACTGTGAAAAGTACCGGGCCGCGATCGTAAACATAA
The DNA here is from genome assembly GCF_023864345.2 of Schistocerca serialis cubense. Taxonomy (NCBI): domain Eukaryota; kingdom Metazoa; phylum Arthropoda; class Insecta; order Orthoptera; family Acrididae; genus Schistocerca; species Schistocerca serialis. The sequence goes on along the minus strand of NC_064645.1, from coordinate 458,815,852 downwards.
ATGTGGAAATTGTGGCTAACGTGTGCAACAAACATTATGACGTCAGGTTACGTCACGTGTTATTGGGAAAACCGTGTCTTATTTTTTTTTATTGAATGAAGATATGCAATTTAGAAGGTATTCTGCAAAGATCAAGCGTTCCTGTTAGATCTGTAACAGGCGCCTCCGATCAAAGAGCTCATCACGACAATGCCAGTTATCAGATTACACACTCAAGGATCATGGAACAACGTAGTGGAATTCGAAAATTCTTAAGCGGGAACCGTTTTGAAGGAACATTGATTACGAGACACCGTGAACTACTCTGATCAGCCAAAACATTATGACCACTGTCCACCGCAACATTGAAAGCCGTCCGGTGACGTTGGGGGCAGGTGACGCGCTATGAAATATACATAACCGCAGCAGAGATGGGTGGGTATCACACTACAGAAGATATGAGCTGCAAACGGGGAAATCCATTGAGATAAGCGACTTTGTCTAAGGGCAGAATATTATTACGCAGAGCCTGTGGACGTATACCTCGGGAACGGTGAAGCTGGTCGAATGTTCACGTGCTATTGTCGCGTGCATCTACGAAAAGAGATAGAAGGACAGTGAACCCACTACTAGGCGCTAAGTTATTGGACATCCACAACTCTTCACAGAACATTGGTTTCGGAGGCTTGTCTGCTCTGTAAAGCAGGATAGACAATGATCTGTGGCATCTCTGCCGAAAGAGCACAATGCCGGCGCACGCTCAACTGTTTCGGAGTACACCGTTCATCATACATTGCTGGAAATGAAGCTCCGCAGCAGACCAACCCAACGTGTTCACATGTTGACCCAACGACATCGTCAGTTACGATTCCAATGTGCAAGGGGCCCTCAGGATTCGACGGTGGATCAATGGAGAAGTGTCGGCTCTTCGGGTGAATCACATTTTTGCTACACCTGATTGATGGTTGCCTCCAAAAACTCCGTCATCGAAATGAACGGCGGCTCAAAACGTGCAGCGAGCGACGGAAACAGGCTGACGGGAGGAGTATTATGCTACGGGAGACATTCTCCTGCTGTTGCGTGGGACCTGTGGTAATGACCGAAGACACGCTGACAGCTGCGAACCACATGCATCCCTTCATGGTTGATGTCTTCCCCACCGGCGATGTCAGCATTCAGCAGTATTATGGACCTATCTCGGAGGCAGAACCGTGGTACAGTAATTCGGGGAGCATTACAATGAACTCAGGTTGATATCTTATGGAATCCATCGGGTCGATATCGGGCGCCATCACCGCGTACACGAAACAGCGGCCCATTATTTACATGAATTACATGACCTGTGCATAGGAATCTAATGCCACATACAGGCAGAAATCTACTAACAGTGGAATTCGTGATGCACAGAAGCAGTGATTTATTTTGTCTACCGACGGGAAAACAAGCAATTAAACAATTGGTTATGCCTTGGCTCATCGTTGTATGTTGTTCTAACCAGTGATGTAAAAGCTCGATGTGCATAAGCAAGAGTAGCTTTTCATGGTGATGAATTTAACGTAATTGTAAATTGTAATATTGCAATGCTGTTTTGATGTCCTGTCAGTAATAATGTTCAGAATAATAGTTAAAACGTAGTTTCGTCTATTTACCTATACCCTTCCCTAATCATAGTAAATTTTCAAACTCGCTGGCTTTCTACATAGTCCATATTATTTCAACTGCTATCAATACTAACACGGTAAAAGTTAAACAGTTTTATTGCCTTTCATTTGCTTTTACTTGCTAATTTTTCTTTGTTTGTGTATTTTATGCCTGTTTATCTGCTCCAGCATGTTTTATTGTTTCGCATTTAACCTCACGCGAATTGTTGTGCTCTGCCAATGAATTTTTCGCACGATGCATTATCCGCCATTGTATTATTAGGTAGAAGCACGTCACGAGTACTTCGGTTTGCTTAGGAGAATATTTTAGTAATGGTAACATGTTTGATTTGGGTTAACATGTGGTCATTCGTAATGTTATAATTTTTGGGTAATTACTTGCTTGTGTGTTTGTAATCTCCAGCCACTATGAAGAAAAGTAGAGCATTCCTAGTTCCAGTTAACTAAAACATTCAGGGCACGGTAAATTAGGGGAGACGGATCAGGTTATTATAAGTTCGAGTAATGGAGCACGGTCGGTTCTTGACCAGTCGACGTTCGAGAGATGCCGTTTCGGATGATACGGTTTCATTTTGTAATGCCCTCTGACCCGTTATCATCACAAAGACTGTCTCACTCCCTTCTTAACCACTGCTTCTCTTTCATGCCCCTCGATTCATACAACTGCAGTCTGGTTTCTGTCCAAGTTGTAAATAGCCTTTCCCTTCCTGTATTTTACCCCTTCTACCTTCAGAATTTCAAAGAGCGTGTTCCAGTCAGAAGGTTTCTCTGCATCTAAAAATGCAATACACCTAGCTTTGTCTTTCCTTAACCTACGTTGGAAGATATCATAAAGCGCCAGTGAAACCGGTATAGGCATGCGTATTGAAATACAAAATATGCAAACAGGCAGAATATGGCGCTGCGGTCGGCAACGCCCATACAAGACAGAAAGTGTCTGGCGTAGCTGATAGGTCGGTTACTGCTGCTACAATGGCAGGCTATTAAGGTTTAAGTGGCTTTGAATGTGGTGTTATAATCGGCACACGAGCTGCGGGCCACAGCATCTCGGAGGTATGGATGAAGAGGGAATTTTCACGTACAACCATTTCACGAGTGTACCGTGAATACGACATCGCTGCGGCAGGAAAAAGATCCTGCAAGAACGGGACCAACTACGACTCAAGAGAATCGTTGAACGTGACAAAAGTGCAACCCTTTCGCAGACTGCTGCAGATTTCAATGGTGGGCAATCAACAACTGTCAGCGAGCGAACCATTCAACGAAACATCGTCGATATGGGCTTTCGAAACCGAAGGCCCACCCGTGCACCTTCGATGACTGCATGACACAAAGCATTACGCCTCGCCTGGCCCGTCAACACCACCACTGGACTGTTGATGACTGAAAACATGTTGCCTGGTCGGACGAGTCGCGTTTCAAATTGTATCGAGCGGATGGACAGGTACGGGTATGGAGACAACCTCATGAATCCGTTAACCCTGCATGTTAGCAGAAGACTTTCCAAGCTGGTGGAGGCTCTGTAATTGTGTGGGGCGTGTGCAGTTTGAGTGGTATCAGACCTCTGATACGTCTAGAAACGACTCTGACAGATGATACGTACGTAAGCATTCTGTCTGATCACCTGCATCCATTCATGTCCATTGTGCTTTCCGACGGACTTGGGCCAATCCAGCAGGACAATGCGACACCCCACACGTCCAGAATTGCTACAGAGTTGCTCCAGGAACACTCTTATGAGTTTAAACACTTCCGCTGGCCACCAAACTCCCCAGACAAAAACATTATTGCGGCACTTCTGCGTGTTCGCTGGGGTCCTACACGATATTAGGCAGGTGCACCAGTTTCTTTGGCTCTTCAGTGTAAGTTGTAGGGTCAGTATTGCTTCGTCTGGTCCTGTATTTCTCCGGAATCAAAACTGATCTTGTGTAATGAATTAACGTTAGTAGTTTGCAGCCATGACTCATTAAACTGATAGTTTTGTAATTATCACTCATGTTAGCAACTACTTTCATTGGAACTGGAATTATTACGTCTTGAAGTCTAATGATATTTCATCTGTCTCATACATCTTGCACAACGGATGAAAGCGTTTGGTCATAGTTGGCTGTTCCGGGGCCATCAGGAGTTCTGATGGAATGTCTTCTGCACCAGAGGGCTTGTATCGACATAGATCTTTCAGGTCTCTGTCATATTCTTCTCGCAGTATCATATTTCTCATCTCGTCTTTATGTGCATCCCCTTCCCTTTTTACAATACGGCTTTGAAGTTAATCTCCCTTGTATAGACTATATACTCCTACGTTTCAGCTTCCCGTTCTTTGCTTAAGACAGGTCTTGCTTCTGGGGTCTAGATATTCAAACAGCTGCTCTTTCTTTCCCCAAAGACTTCTTTAATTTTCCTGTGGGCAGTATATATCTTTCCTCTAGTGAAGTATGCTTCTAAGTCATTACATTTGTCCTCTAGGCATTTCTGCTTACCCATATTGTACTTCTTGTCATTCTCATTTTTTAAACGTTTGTATTTCTTTTCGTCTGCTTCAGCTGCTGCATTTTTATATTTTCTTCACCCATCCGTTAAATTCAATACCTCTTGTGTTATCTAACGATTTCTATTAGACTTTATCTTGTTTGCTATTTGATAAACTGCTGACTTCACTACTCAAAACTACCCATTCTTCTTCCGCTGTATTCCTTTTCCCTTATCTAGTCAACCATTACCCAATACTGCCCCTGAAAGTCTCAGCACATCTGATTCTTTCCACTTATGCTACAGCACAGCATTCGTCACGAACCACCTGAAGATGACAGCGTGTACGTCTGCCGAAATATTGTGGAGAAATTACGATGCTACCCGATCGGACACCCGAGAACTGTTCAAATTGGAAATACACAGGGAAAACTTCAGATCGCTCTTCATTACCTGCTGAGCTAGAATGCACGTAAACTCGTACTAGGAAGGTAGGCGACTGCTTCGTGTCTATTTTGGTTACGATGTGTCCAAAATTCTGTTCACGATAGCTTACCCGCATTCCTATTTTCTTATTCATTATTAAACCCACTCATGCATTACCCCTGTTTGACTCTGTATTAAAAACCCTGTATTCAACGAACAAGAAGCCCTGTTCCTCTTGCTACCGAACTTCACTAATTCCCACTATATCTAACTCCAGCTTATTCGTTTCCTTTGTTAAATTTTCTAATCTACCTGCTCGATTAAGCCATCTAACATTTCATGGTCCGATCCGTAGAACGCCAGTTTTGTTTCTCCTGATGACGACCTCCTGTTGAGTAGTCCCTGCCCGGAGATCCTAATGGGTGACTATTTCACGTCCGGAATATGTTACGTAAGAGGATGTCATCATCATATAACGATACAGTACAGCTGCATGCCCCCGGGAAAAATTATCGCTGTAGTTTCCCCGCCAGCTTTTAGCTGTTCGTAGCACCAGAGCAATAAGACCGTTTCAGTTGATGTTACAAGGCAGATAGTCGTCTGGACTGTGGCTCCTGCAAATACTGAAAAGGCTGCTGAACCTTTTCAGGAACCGTACGTTTCTTTGGCCTCTCGACAAATACCCCTCCGACATGGTTGCACCTACGGTACGGCTATGTCTATCGCTCAGGCACGCAAGCTACCTCAGCCATGGCAAGGTCCATAGTTCTTAGGTGTATATATACATGTGTGTATGTGTGTGTGTGTGTGTGTGTGTGTGTGTGTGTGTGTGTGTGTGTGTGCGTGTGTGGCAAAAAGGGCATTACAACTTTGGAATGATATTAAAATTTGCTGAGACAGCTTACAGAATCGTTAGATGTATCATTTTGTAGCATTTAACCTCAAATTTGATTCACAGTAATGCATCAGTACCCCATTCAGCCCCCAGGATCACCAGCATAGTGCACAGATAAAATGGGTACTTTAACTGACAAGGAGCGTACTTTCTGTGTGTTTTGGTTCCTTGAAACGAACTGTGCAATAAATTTTCAGTGTAAATTTCGCACTGAATACGCTGGAAACCTTCCAAGTAAGCCTACATTTTACTCTTGGCACAAAAAGTTTGTTGAGACGTGTTCCTCGATAATTACTTCAAATGTCACTGGGTTTGCCATGAAGGGCCACCTCGCTCCCTTGACTTGACACAACTGCACTTTTTTCTCTAGGGTTTTATCAAAGACCATGTGTACGTTTCACCCCTACCAAACGATTCAGCCGGCCTGAAAAATCGAATCTATCCTGCCGTTGCACAAGTTACGACGGATTTGCTGCAACGAGTGTGGGAAGACATTGATTACCGGTGGGATGTTTGCCACATCACACACGGTAGTCACATCGGGCCACAATGACACTTGATACTTTTACTTGGAACTTGAGGTTGTTTGCGGTCGACAGGCTTCACGGTCCTCCAAATCTGGTGTACACATAGTCCGCCGCCTCCCTGCACGTTTGTGTCCCTGAAAGGATCCATGATTCCACAAACATCAAAGAGGTCTTTCGAAGTAAAGTAATTTGTGTAATGTCAATGCTAATAAAGGACAGTGCTCGAGACTTATGAATTAACGAATATTTTTCCAGGAATGACTTTTAACTGTGAAAAGCTTTATTATTATATTGGGACTTATTATTACATTGCGAAATGTCCTACAACGATATGTTTTATTACTTTTATTACCAGTTCTCGACAAGGAATAATCATGTAACAAAAGATAATACCACTGAAAGAATGTATTGGCATTGTGTTGACTGTGGAATTTTTCCTTCTTCTTCTCTTGATGTGTGAAGCGAATGAGATCGAAGATAAGCTGAGATATGTTCTTTTAAATATTGTAGAAGGTAGTCATAAGTGATCAAAAGAAAAATATAACGTACAATTTACTAAATGCAATTCTAGTTTACAGACTTTTGTGTGTAACTAGATAACCAACTATGAATGTTTTAAGTTTTGTGTCCGTAGTAGTCCAGACTGTGCTTTGTTTCTCGCCATTACGTGAGCGTATGGAGAGGCAATTTTAAACTGCAGAAATAATCAGACACTAATTGTTTCGATCGTTATTACAATATTTAAACTCCGAGGACAAGAACCCACAGGAATTTATTATTTTTCTACTGTAAACGCAAAAATAACATTCACCAGAGCAATCTTCCTTTAAGTAAATGAAATCATTTTATGGCTGGTGCGTATGATTAATTTTTCCCAGACTAATTTATCAGTGACTTTAAATAAAAATATTTACGACACCAGTGTTGTTATGGGTAGAGGATGTTACGTGATATATTAATTATTTGGTGAATACGTTTTAATGACAAGTAAAGAATTATTGAAACTGTAGTCGGGTTCATCAGCACATAAATAAGAATAATCAGAGGTTATTTATTTCTTTCAATCAATACTGTTATTCTTGCTGCTACACTTTCATTCGTTTTACAATAACACATACACACCACCACAACAACATTAAATAGACCCCATTACCCATACACAGCATTGGCGCCATGTCATGTGGCGCTCTAGTACAAGTATTGTAATCAGTGTATGATCTTACTTGGGAAATTCCAAACAGCATGGGAGATTCCAAGAAGTATGCAACCCTAAGTCACCGATAACGTCTCCGGTTGGCCGAAAATGGAAACAGTTAAATATACATCACAAACACGAAATTAGCGTCTATGCAACCCTAGATCACCGATAACGTCTCCGGTTGGCCGAAAATGGAAACAGTTAAATATACATCACAAACACGAAATTAGCGTCTGTTAGTGCGCTATACAATTGCGCACCATTTTATTGATATTTTTTATTTTTAATGGACTTGTAGTCCGGGGTGATATGTTACAACACAGCATCACCGGTCTATTGCGGTCTAGCTGCGTTGGTGAGGCAGTAAAGTTCCACAGGGCAGTGACTGCGTCACTACAATGCACCTTAGAAGTGTGGCGGTGGGACTTGTAATCACGTACCACCCTCTAACGGTAATAGTATTACATGAGTCAGGCAGTAAAATTATGCCCGACATGTGCACGTGAAGGTGTGGCGGCAAATCTCTCCACCAATAAGAAGTAACAGTACCATATACTGACTGCGAGAAGGATTATCAAATACTTTTTCTTGTATCTAGTGAATTGTAGTGAACGCAAACACAAATTTAGTTGTAGTGATTATTTCTAGCGTTAGTTACATAATATTGATGGGGATTTGAATTTTTTGTAATTGCTTTATAGTGTGAAAGATTTGCTGACAAAAATGGTTAGGCCTAAGAAGTAGGCTAAAGCGAATGAACAGGCTGGTACAGATTTAGTGTTAGATGCCCAATTGAGGTAAATTCCACACACTTCGTTTCAGGAGCTAGACAGTTTTAATGTTGGTGATAACATTATTTTACCGGACATGTCAAGTGATACTGAAAATGAGGAGTTGCCAGTGTTGGGTGACACTCCAGTTGTGAAGGCTTCAGAAGCAAATGATAGTAATTTCACCAAGCAAGGGGCAGGACTTACCAATACTCAAGTGACGCCATTGCCAGTGAGGCGTAGCGCCGCATAACGATCCTGCCTTGGAGGTGGTTAAGTGGGAGATATGTCTCAGAGGTGGATAGTGACAGATGGAGACGCGACACTGGACGCGCACGTAGTTTATATATCAGCCGATAGAGGACAGTATTGGGTAGGGGGACTGTGGTTTTAGTTTCGATTGTGCCCACTAGAGGGCACTAAAGTAATAGAATGTTTTTCATAAACTGTTCTAGTATTTTCATAAAGAGTTTTTTTTTTTTTGCCTATGTAAAATGTTGTAAATGTGTTTTAGCAGTATGAATGATGCGTGAGTGTGGTTTAAGGTTAATATGGAGATAGTTGTTTAACGAGTTATGTAGTAGGATACAGTGTGGGAACATTTCGAAGAAGTATGGGTATGGACAAAGGGGATCTTTGTAGAATGGATTTGTAAAGTAAGTTTATGGTAAAGGGAAAGTTAATTCAGATATAAATAACAACAGTAAATAATTTTATGCATAAGCAAAACTTCAGCACATTAGATAATTACGTCGGTAAAAAGTGCAGTCGTGAGGTTTACTATTTTGCGATTGGTTATGGATGAAAAGTGCGGACTGACGAGGGAGAGTGTTGTTTTGCTATTGGCTGTTGAGTGAACTGACCAATGGTAAAGCAATATTCTTCACGCGCCTTTCTCTGCTGGTAGAGAAGACTTAAAGTATTGTATAGAAGAGTCGAAGCTTAGCCATGAAACAGTTCGGACGTGTGTAGTTGTAGTTCCGATAGAAATAAGAAGTTATCAGATGCAGCAATGTTTCATACATCAAAAGTATTGTAAAGTGACGGCATAATAATTCCGATATGTGTGTAGAAATTTCGGAATGTTTGAGTGAATTTTGGGACGATATAAGACACATATTCCGCGTGGCGTATTGAGCATGTCGGTGGCTAAAGACCGTGACTGCATTTGGTACCGACAGACTTAATATTTGGAGAGCATTCTCAATCAAAAACAATCAGTATTTCTGTAGCTATTACATTTTCGGGAAATGCAACACCATAAACTTGCTAACGTGAGTGAAAGGGATTGTGAGTGACTGTGTTAAGACTAGCACGGGCTTGGCAGTGATACTTGTTCACTAGGTTTCAGAATATATTAATTGAGGACAAAATTTCCAAACTTTCATTTCGTATGCCTCCCGAAACGTAGGTTAGTGACTTAAATTGCAGCCTGTTTCCCGTCGAAGTACAGTAGGTTTCACTCGGCTTTCCTACTGATGATCTGCTGAGTCAATGTTCACAGGTAGGTGCAGGTCCGTCGTATAGGGACGGAAAGATCCGCGCCGCCGCACATGGTGCATCGGTGCCGGGAAACACTAGATCCGTAGTATTTTGTATCCGCGGTCGAGAGAAAGGTTTTGATGGACTGAACAGTGAACGTTAGTGAAAGAATTTAGTGATCCGGTACTAGCAGGAGTTTGAACGGAACTCGTTTCGAGTTGCTGGAGTTGCAAGAAAGAAGATGATCCGCAACGGCTGCAGTAGCGAAGGAAGCGCAGCGAAGAAGCAGATGGCATCTTAGCGGTGTCGGCGAGCAGTACAACGGGGCAGCGCGGCTAGCCCACAAGACGAGCGGGGGCCCGGAAACTGTTACGCCAGCAGCAGGGGATCGGACTCGCAGTTTCAACACGCCGAGGCTGCAGCATTCGACAAAAGATAAGTCAACTTCGTTACATCTGTTGTGTGTGTGTGTGTGCTGAAAGACTGAGAAACATGGCAAGTGATAAAGATTTTGTGAATACGGGGAAGGAGGAAGAAGTTTTATTCAGTGTGAGTGCTTCACACACTAGCACACCTGAACAGAGAGAAGGAGTAGATGTGAAAATAAAAGGTGATGTTTTTGATGATATTGCTATGTTATTTACGGACAGTGGATTTGAGTCTGCTTCAAGTATGTCTGTTAATGTAACTAGTGGGGATAATACTAATCCCAAAAGTAACATTAAGCATGAACTCAGTAACGATCAGTTGTGTGATGATAGTGTTAGTAATGTTACTGATTCAAATGTGGTAAACGTGTCAAATGTGGATACCAAATTTGGTATAGTGCCGGTGGAACAAGGTAAACAAGACACAGTGATGAAAAAAATGGAACTAGGAAGTATGCAGGAAATGTTTGCCGCTTTAATGGGCTCTATACAAGGACAAACCGAAAAAATTATTAGTAAAATTGACAGTGGGTTTAATGAAAAACTTGAAAAGCAGACTGCTGTTTTAAAAGAAATGTGGGAAAATGAATTGGAGTCATTCGAAAATAAAGTAGATGACAAAATTTCTCGAGTTGAGAATAACTGCAAAAGATCTGTTAGCATTGTAAAAGGTGAATTAACAGAGTCTTTGAATAGAGTTGCCATTGGAAACAAACAAAGGGTAGATGAAATTAAAGAAGGTGTACAAAAAGTACGGGTTAAATTAGCGGCTGTAGAATCTGTATGTGAAACTGATCACAAACTGTTAGCCAGCAAAATCAGTTCTGAATCTGACAAATGTATGAATGAAGTAAAAACTGTGTCAAAACGAGTGGATGAGTCTGATAAAAATGTTCTTCAGCTAACTAACCAAGTAGAAGAGGTGGAAAGTATGTTGGATGAGCATGACAGTAGACTATGCCAAGTTGAAACTAACCTCAAACATGGAATTAACAGTAGTGGGTGTAGTTTTGTGGTAGAATCATCTGAAATTTCATATGTCACTAACAGACAGTTTTTACGTTTTGATCCAACAGGAAATGTGCATCCAAAAGAATTTTGGAATGATTTTGAAGGTGTGTTACCTAGTTTGTGGTCAGACAAATAAAAAATAGATTTTATTACGTGAAAATTCTTAGGCCAGAACTTGGGGGGTTATTGCTACTGAACAGTATGATACTTTGGATAAATTTAAAGAGGCGTTTTTGAAAGAATATTGGGGTAAGCAAAAACAGATGGAGTTATTAAATAGCCTCTGGGCTGGGGAAAAGTTTAATCCCAGCAGTGAAAGTGTAAAAAGGTTTGCGTTAAAGTGGATGACAAATTTGTCATACTTGAACAACAAAATAGAGCCAGAGCAAATTGTTATGGATTTGGAAGGTAAAATGCCTATGCACTGGCGGAACAAACTTATTGCAGCTCTGAGGGATGATGTACATAAGTTCGTTAGTTATTTGGAGACAGTCGAGAATTTATTGCATGAGGAGGAACATGCAAACCGTAATGACAGACTACCAAATGATGCAGGACCGCGACTTAATTTAAACATTAACAGACTTGGCGTGTTCCGTGAAAATGGTTTTAGGATAAACATAAACAAGAAAAGTACTGTTTGCAGAGGAGAGGGATGGTGTATTAGTGGAATGTGTGACAGAATCCGACTGTAAAAAAGTGTTTAGCAACCAAGCTGAAGTCGAATCATGTTCTGGGGAAGGAGAAAGTACAGAGGCTGCAGAATTACAGGATCTTAGTGATGCCATTGTGGAGGAAATATTAGTGTCTATAGATGACGACATTTGTGAGGCTATTAGGGAGAAGCAGGAGGATGGTGACCATTGTGGAGAAAGGGTAGAGAGAGAGACTATAATAAAGAATAGCGAAGCGCCAGAAGGGAGTTTTGAGTTGTCACTAGTGGATAGAATACTTAGTACGGGGGAGAAAAGTGGTGTAGGTGATTCTGCAAAATTCTGTGTGATTTCCGGAAACAGACAAGGTTTCGATCGAAGAGAGGTTGTGAACGACTTGTTGGAGGATGGTGCTGATACTATCAAGGAAAGGAAAATATTAAGTCGACCAATAATTAGTCTGCAAGTGTGTGATGAAGAGGTACAGTGTTTAGCAGATAGAGGTAGTGATTTATGTGCTGTGAGTAAAGGTTGGTTAGAATCATTGCAAAAAGGGAATTATCTTGTAATTATGCCAGTAATGGGGGTACAGATTATTGTAGCTACTGGAAAAGTGAAAAAACCTGTTAGAGATGAAGTTCTGTTGCCAGTGAAAATAAATGGGGTGGAAGTATTCCATAACCTCCTTATAATTCCTGATCTGTGTATAAATATGTTGATTGGTATAGATTTCTTTAGACATTACAAAGTGAGATTAAATTTTAAAGAAAGTGTGACAATTTTTTAAACAAATGGGATAGATGTGGTAGTGCCATTTTTTCGAAAAGACTATGTGATCGATGAAAAGTAACTAGTATACCAGTTAGGCATTGTAGAAGGACAGAGGATTTGGGGGAATACAGTGAGTATGGACAGCAATGCATGTAAACCATTGAGTGACCAATAAGTGGAGAACGGAGGTGTGCTGTGGACGCTACAATGCAAGGTGCCATACTCAAGAGCTCTGAGCACTATGGGACTTGCCATACTCAAGACTGACGGAAATGTGTGTGATAAAGAGGCGATACTTATGTGCAGTTTTTTTAAGGTAGGACAAAATACTGTTATTAAATAGTAGGCCACCATCCGCAGTGCCTGCAAAAGACATTCAAAAAGTAAATGCAAAAATTATTAAAAAAGTAAGGAACTTTTTTGAGAGATTTGCAAAAAATGTTTTCAAGTGAGAAAGAATTATTGTCAAAGGAATTAAAGATTTTAGACTAGGCAAGTTATAGACTGCCAAGTCCGAAGTAAGAGATTTGTGATTTTAGTCCATAAGAAAGAGAATATTTTTGTGAAATATTTTATAATTTTAAGTAGGATCGATATTAGTATACTTTTAAAATTTTTTGGAATCAAATTTTATAATCATAGGGGGGTGTGAGGCGTAGCGCCGTATAACAATCCTGCCTTGGAGGCGGTTAAGTGGGAGATGTGTCTCAGAGCTGGATAGTGACAGATGGTGACACGAGACTGGACGCGCACGTAGTTTATGTATCAGCCGATAGAGGACAGTATTGGGCAGGTGGACTGTGATTTTAGTTTCAATTGTGCCCATTAGAGTGCACTAAAGTAATAGAATGTTTTTCATGAACTGTTCTAGTATTTTCATAAAGGGTTATTTTTTTTGCGTATGTAAAATGTTGTAAATGTGTTTTAGCAGTATGAATGATGCGTGAGTGTGGTTTAAGGTTAATGTGGAGATAGTTGTTTAACGAGTTATGTAGTAGTAGTTGTTTAACGAGTTATGTAGTAGGATATAATGTGGGAACATTTCGAAGAAGTATGGATATGGACAAAGCGGATCTTTGTAGAATAGATTTGTAAAGTAAGTTTATGGTAAAAGGAAAGTTAATTCAGATATAAATAACAACAGTAAATAATTTTATGCATAAGCAAAACTTCAGCACATTAGATAATTACGTCGGTAAAAAGTGCAGTCGTGAGGTTTACTATTTTGCGATTGGTTATGGATGAAAAGTGCGGACTGACGAGGGAGAGTGTTGTTTTGCTATTGGCTGCTGAGTGAACTGGTCAATGGTAAAGCAATATTCTTCGCGCGCATTTCTCTGCTGGTAGAGAAGACTTAGAGAGTCGGAGCCTAGCCATGAAACAGTTCGGACGTGTGTAGTTGTAGTTCCGATAGAGATGAGAAGTTACCGGATCCAGCAATGTTTCATACATCAAAAGTGTTGTAAAGTGACGGCATAATAATTCCGATGTGTGTAGAAATTTCGGAATGTTTGAGTGAATTTCGTGACGAGATAAGACATATATTCCGCGTGTCGTATTGAGCATGTCGGTGGCTAAAAACTGTGACTGCATTTGGTACCGACAGACTTAATATTTGGAGAGCATTCTCAATCAAAAACAATCAGTATTTCTGTAGCTATTACGTTTTAGGGAAATGCCACACCATAAACGTTCTAACGTGAACGAAAGGGATCGTGAATGACTGTGTTAAGACTAGCACGGGCTTGGCAGTGATACTTGTTCACTAGGTTTCAGAATATATTAATTGAGGACAAAATTTCCAAACTTTCATTTCGTGTTTCTCCTGAAACGTAGATTAGTGACATAAATTGCAGCCTGTTTCCCGTCGAAGTACAGTAGGTTTCACTCGGCTTTCCTACTGATGATCTGCTGAGACAATGTTCGCAGGTAGGTGCAGGTCCGTCGTAAAGGGACGGAAAGAAACGCGCCGCCCCACTAAATGGTAATAAAGTAGCGATATTACTTCAGAAATTAGCATTGACAGAAAAGCAACGTAGGGAAGAAGTAGCTCTTAAAGAGCAGTAACGTTTGGATGCAAAGGCTTTAAAAGCAGAGCAACGCGAATTAACAGAACAAGAAAGATAAAGAAAATAAATTCTTAGAACAAATCAATCATTTTTATCCAGCTGGACAAAGAAATCGTTCAAAATATTATCCAAGTCATGATCAACAGGGATAAAGCACTGTCAGTACACTTTAATTCGGAGATAAATGCAAACCGTTGGAAAACATTCCCACCAAAGTAAATGATATGCAGAGTGAAATCAGTAACTTAGAAACTTGTTTTAAAACGTTGACCACTGTCGTAGACAGAACTGAAGGTAAAACACAATACAAAGTGAAGAAACGGAGGTAGCCAGAGTTTTTAATTTAGACAATCGAAACTTAGGTCTAATGCAAGAATGGAGTAATGAAGAATGTGGTCCTGACGGGGAAACTGAAATTGAACATTTGCCGACAGCTAGTGTGGCAGTGCAGAATAGACCGCAACATTTGCCCACTGGTCATATTATATATCAGAGTAATACACTAAGTTTGCCAGCTGCCCCTGTTGCAGTTTATGATAAGTCATGCCATGATAGCCAACCTGTATTACCACAGCCACTGGTGCTTACAAGAAATTCAAAAGTAGAAGCGGGCTGTACCTGTAGCAAAATGAGTACACCGCCTGCTAATGAGAGCCGATCCATGCATTTGAGTACATTGATGCACGAGGAAAGTCTCATTAAACATCATCAATTTCAGATTTTCTATGAAGAAAACAAAAATTATATTCATCCTGTCGTATTTATACGTAACTTCAGAAGTGTTCTTCCGAAATCTTGGACGGAGGAACAGAGGAAAGTTCGTGGTATCACATATTGTGGGGGATGCTTCGCTGCATTAAATGCTGCTGAGACTTGCCAAACTTTCAGTGATTTTGAGAAGGCATTTCTTGATCAGTTCTGGTCAGCCTCGATACAAAAAAGACTTTGAAAAATTGTGTACAATGTAGAAGTATATAATCCGAAGACTGGGTCTCTACGAAAATACTTTGAAAAATACATCAATATTGGGACGAGCTGGTAATTAATCGAGTAAAAAAAAGTGGCTGTAAGCACTATGGGACTTAACATCTGAGGTCATCAGTCCCTAGACATATAACTACTTAAAGATAACTAAGCTAAGGACATCACACACATCCATGCCCGAGGCAGGATTCGAACCTGCGACTGTAGCAGCATAATCGAGATCTATTGAGAGTATTAAAAGCAAGGTTGCCGATTAACAGAAGGGAAAAGTTGTTCAATGTTATGGACACTGACCTTAAAGAATTTCTGACCGTAATATACTCATTAGATCTGGTCCAGGAAGATGTACTAAAAAGTTCAGATACAGGAAATTCTAATACCAACTATTCCAATGCCAAAACTCTTGGAATGGGAGCAACGGTAACAGGAGCGAAAATAATCCGAAGAAGAATAAAAATAAATTTAATGGTAATAAGAATTACCCTGGAAAAGATAATTACCACTAGAAACAGGACAATCCCAGTAATCATAATTACCAGGGAAACCGAGATTATCAACATGCGAATGATGACCAGAGGGAGTATTCGAATGAGAATACAAATAATAAACATCAAAACAATAAAAGAAAGAGAAACGATAGCAAATCGGGAAGTCCATACAAGGATAGACGAAAAATTATGCGTAATGACAATCAGTACTGTCAAAAGCCAGGGCCGAGTCATTGGCAACCCCACTACAATTTTTCAAACCAAGGGCAGCCTGTAAATTATATACAGACTGTACCTGCACCAAACAGTCCGTTTTCACAGTCGTGGGATCCAAACAGACTACCTCCATCTAACAGTACCGAGAATATGAGAATTGTGGAAGTATCACCGGATACGAAACAAGCAACAAAGAATCCGACAAACTGGATTCGGTCCCTGTAGGCCTTCGTCAAAAGACCGGACTACAAAATGAAGGCAATAGGTCTGTTCCCAACGAAATTAATATGGTTAGATATCAGGACGGAACAAAATTAGAGGACGCATTATATCAAGAAGATACCGTCTCTGATAATGAAACAGCAGAATATACACAAGCAACAGTTAATGCATCCGTAAAAGGAATTATTACCTCAGTACTCCTTGATACTGGCGCAAGTATTTCAGTGATAAGTGGGCAATTTTTGAAGAGGGCCATGCAAGTCAAGCGATTAGCGGTTCTGCCAGTGAGCAACTGTAAAGTTATATAGAAGCTTTGGGAAAGAAGTCACAGACGGTGAAGTTCCAAACGCAGATAGAGCTTTCCTTCGGCGATGATAGCCTCAGGTGCACGTTCCTAGTTATGGAAAACCTGTCTGTAGCAATAATTTTGGCCTCCGAATTTCTCCGGGATAGGAAAGCAATAACAGATCTCGCCCGAGGAGTCTGCGATCTGAAGTAGCAGGAGCGAAAGACAAACTTACAGCTAAATCGGGAAATCGTGGCAGGCCTTTAGCTGACTAGACCTGTAAATGTAGCGGTCAGCGAACAAAAATGGCTCAAATTACGGTGTGATCACCCGAAAGAGTGGCGTACTAGCCAAAAGGATGATGTTCACAACAATGTGAGTGACATCTCTGCCATGATTAAGGAGAAAGTGAGGGAAGCTTCATGCATTGACCAAATCCAAGCTAGGCAATTAGTAAATCTATTGTCTAACTATGAAAAAGTATTCATAGATCGTCCAGGTGTTAAAAAAGGTTATATTTGTGATATGAAAGTGTATCCGCACAAGACCTATCGTAAGTCTTTGCGTTCGGTCCCTTGGACGAAGAAGAATGAGGTAATTATAGATATAACTAGTACTGCTTGGAACGCGTCCTAAGCCATCACTGATTAATGGAAAAAAAAATAAAATGAGGCATCTACTATATGAAGGACCATTCAAGATAGTTTCAATTCCTCATGACTGTTCCTGTTTAGTGAAAGACGTCAATACTGAAAGTATAAAGGGTCTCTATTGACATAGGGACATTCAGAAATATTTGCAATAACAACCACTGTTCATCGATTGCAAGTAACAAAATATACTCAGTGCACAAGCACCATTGTAAAATATGTAACGATTAGTTTTATAATAGTTTTATTGTACAATCTTTTATTCATGTGTCTTAGTTTATAAGGGTTTATTTCAGGTCATGTATGACCAGACGATATGTTTAACTGTAATTTTGATTCCTGATCAAATCCAAGTTCCCATAAAGGAACAATTAAAGAATTTAAAGCCTTGAAGTTTCAATATTGAAAGTTCATTCACTAAAATTTTTAAACAGTTAGAATAGATGTTTTAGTGTAAATACGATTTTCTGATTTTTCTACCTAGGCTATATTGGGATAAATATGTATATGCTTTAAGTATGTCATGCATCTGTGAATTTGGATGAGTCATGAATGTACTTTACCTTGATTTATGTAAGGCACAAACACAAACGGATCTTAGTTGAGTGCTGCTTCGCGTGTTTGCTTACTTCCGATTTGGCTCTGTTTGGAGCATTTGCCTCCTTGCGTACCATTTTGGGTAATTTTAACTTTCGCTGAAGAGTGTTGAGAGAGCAAATCACGTTAACCACCTCGCCCCCCTGCCGACGGCACTGAGTGTTGTGATACTAGGTATATCGTCTGCTTGCGTGCCAAAGTTATCTGCTTCATACCGTGTGAAGAAGGCTTAAACCGGCATGTCTCCTACAGCCGTAAGGGGTGTACGGATCTCACAATGCTCCATTGGCCTCCAAAGTTGCCTCATCTCACGGTATATGAGCTTCTGGGAAGGGGCGTGGGAGTTTGTTCACTCCGCCTATGCGCCTCACCTTCCAACACTTTTGGATGAACAGCCAATGTCGCATAGCAACAGCAGTAGCAGCTACAATAAGTCCAGTCACGCTAGCAAATGTATGGGAGTTTGTCGGGTAGATGATTGTCTTGCGTCCGGTGGACGATCGTATTGAAAATGTATGATACGTGAATGAAAGCTTTCATTGTAAGAAGCGCCTGTAGGCTGTACATGGATTGGACAAAAATGGGGAAACGCCAGGATACATGTCTCCTTCAACATAAATACAAATGTTATGTAAGCTTGTTGTATTTGACCACTAAAGGCGCCTGTGCAACGCCCTCAGTATGTTTGCAAGTGTCAGTCGTGGACAGAAAAGTGTTGTGTGTAGCCGCGAGTGCAATACATTGGACCCAATTTATATCCAAAGTGGCGAAATTGTCGCTGCTCGTAACTATGGCAGCCTAAGTGTTTCTACGAAACTTCCCGGCCGATTGAAACTGTGTGCCGGACCGACACTCTAACTCGAGACCGTTGCCTTTCGCGGGCAAGTGCTCTATCAACTGAGCGACCCAAGCACGACTCACGACCCGTCCTCACAGCTTCGGCTCCGCCAGTACCTAGTCTCCTACCTTTGTAAGGTACTGGCGGAATTGAAGCTGTGAGGACGGGTCGTGAGTTGTGCTTGGATAGCTGATTTCAATCAACCTTCAGCGGCGCAGCGGTTCGGACGGTGTTTACGTCCCTGCCTCACGTGTGCGCGAGAGGTGTTTACGTTAAGTGTGTAGTGGTGTGCCGCGGTAATACGTACAACGAATCATAGCCTTGTCGTTCCACAAATCGACACTGAAATTTAATTTTGTTGATAAATATGCTCGACCGAAGGCTTCCGGATACAATGTTATTTGCGGGAAGAGGTAAAAATCGAACCTGACGTTCTAGTTCGAATATACTTATCTATAGTCAACAGCGTGGTCTATTTCAAGCTCATCAATGAAGCGACATGCGATGATCTACTACTCCAACACCGACAAAGACTTCGTTACTGTCATTCGGACGGGAATGTTGGAGCGGTTACAGTTGAACACGCCGGCATGGGACTACGAACGATCCGTGTCTTTGAGCTTCCATTCGAACTGCCAGAAGAATTGGTGACAGACGCCCTGCGTCCTTGCGGAACGGTCCTATCCCATGTGGCTGAAAATGGGCGAGTTTCAAAACATATCCTGTCCCTAATGGCGTCAGACAAATACGGATCGAACTTCGGAAACATGTTCCGTCATACTTGTAAATCGCTGGTTGTAGGGCGGTTTTCATCTGCGACGGACAACCAAGGCCGTGCTCTGGGTATGGGAAGGAGGGACACGTACGTTCTGAGTGTACTGAACGAAGGTTGTTACAGCTGCCACGGGATGATCCATTACGCACTGCGCATCTGACTATGCTCCCCATGACCTATATCTCCGCATTACGCGATGACGTAGGCCGCGCGACAGAAAAGTACCGGAGCCACGGAAGGACGACGTTTCGCTGGAGCCCCTGCAGCAGTCACGTGACGCCTTCTCTTCTGTGTCGCTTGCGGCCCCTTCGGATAAGACACTTGCAGACGGCGCGCGATTCCTGCGTCCCCCAATAACATCCAGAGGCCATCCTGATCTCTGATTCCGAGGCTCGGCAACGAAAACAGCGATCACCAAAACGCCGGATGAAGCTCCGCCTCACGGTGGAGAACGACCAAACAGAACCAGCAGACAAGTCTGAGACATTTTCGGGTACAGAGCAGACGACAATAGATACAGAAAAACCGCCCAACGTGGATGCAGGGGTGGCCAGCGGGACGGCGACGCGACCTTCCGCTGAGGATGCACCTGAAACAGCGTAGGCATTCGATCGACGGCAACAGGCTACTGAGGCGGCTACGGCGCCTACGACGCACGACAGCGATGGGAAGCAATGGATTGGTCAGAAGACACATCCCCAGGGGGAGCAAATCATGCTGGAGGATCTGCTCCCACACACTCTCTCGTTGTAAGACCGGAAGAATGTACGGAATAACGGCAGATCATATGAGGGGACGGCGGGGGACGTTAGAAAGAAAGCAGCCTGTGTACGGAAGAATTAGCGACTGCAAGGTGCCATACTACGTCGACAGCCATGCAACAAGCTTATTGAATGGGGTCTGTTAAAATCAGTAGCATTGGGACGCGGATAAAAATCAACTGTTCAGTGACATGATAAAGGCTGCAGATTTAGACATAGCGCTGTTACAGGAAGTTCGGGTGCTCCCCCCTCGGACTTTTACGGTTACGATAACACAGGTCTGCAAAAAAATATTTTTTGAAAGTTGTTTGAAATTTGATAACTGACTTTTATGTACTTTTCGGCTCTGATTTCAGAAAAGCAATCCATTTTTTATGACGTCAGGTTTTCTCACCAAAAATGGAGTGTTTTTGTGTGTAATAACAAAATGTAAGCAATTTATCACATTTTTTCCAACGTTATAAAATTTTATTTTATTTATAAATCACTTTCTAAACTAGATTTCCACTCCACTTCCATTTCTCTTTAAGCTCATAAGTCCTTATAATAATGCTTTCGCTTTCTGTCGAAGCTTCTTTTATTGCTTTTCTGGCTGTGGACTCGCTACTGAAGATGAGATTTATAGCTTTTCGAAAATATTATAAGAACAAGAAATACAACAGAAAATTATTAATGTCTTTCTATGTTCTTTCAAAACAGGTAAAAGGGTAAAAATACAGGTTCTATGGCTTTGGATTGAAAAGGCAGGGTGCCACCTTTTCACTGATTTTAGTAAGTGACAAGAGAGAATCATGAATAAGAGCTAGTCTACTCTTGTGATTGAACAATTGTGATCTGATCCTTGTAAAGAATGGTTCTGTCCATCTCTAGCGGAGGCAGCTGACGGCATAGACAGGTGGAACTGGGGATCTGGGGCTGAAACCCCCTCCACCTTGCTCAGGGCCTCACCACCACTGGTAGAGGCATCTGTTCCAGTGGTACATGACTGGCCCAGGCAATGGACTCTCGGCAGGGGAGTCTGCTATCCATCAGCTATAAAGGAAAGAACTGGACATGAAGCCATAACTTCGCCTAAGATGTGCAGAAACTCGTCGAAATGTCATGACAAAAGGACATAACTCGACTGTTAACCTGAGAAGATTACTCCCACTTTGGTCTGGACACAAATGATTATGACTGAATGCATGTCCTGTAATTAAGGTAATTTTGTAAGTATGAATGACGAAGGTTATATGGGTATTGTTTTTCCTTTGTGATGATTGCTCATCATTATGGTCATTTTTATTATACAGAGTGTTTCAGAAGTGATGGTCAATAATCCACACATGGAAGGTACAGGCTAAAAGTAGCTTAAAACTTCAATAAACATGGGTCCACAAATCAACCGTTGCCGAGATATCGCATTAATTTGAGTTGGGGACCAACTGTAAGCCCCCGTGGATACTGCGGTATTTATCTTGGTATCTCAAGGTTTGGGATTGACTATCTGTTTGTTTACGCATGCGCAACTAAATCCCTTTCCTCATCCATGCATTGTGCCATATCGGCCTTACAATCAAACATGAAGGTACCATGGACAGAGGTTACATCAGTGAAGAGTACGCTGACATGTACTTCACATACGGCAAAGCAAATGACAGTGCCCTTGAGGCTGCACGACTGCATGAAGGTGCTTTTCCTCTCCGCAGGCAGCCTGAAAGACGTACATTTAGCCGGTTATATCAGCGCCTTAGAGAAACTGGGAGTTTCACACACCATGTAGGAGAAGTTCGACACACATCCACAATACCCGATGTTGAGGAAAGGATATTACGCATTGTGCACGAATGTCAGAGTACTTCAACAAGGAGGATTGCTACCCAAGAGCGTGTCCTGAGTCATAGCACTGTGTGGCGGATTTTACATCGGCAAGTAGTTTATCCATATCATCTCCAGTGAGTCCAAGCCCTCAACAATGCAGGCTTCCCTCCTAGAGAGAATTTATGCCAGTGGGTGCAACAACAGTGTATACTGGATCCCCTGTTTGTAAGCAGTATTCGGTTCACGGATGAGGCTGGATTTAAACGACTGAGCAGGACTGACCACCACTTCCTACCACAGAGACTAACTAGACAGCAGTACATGCTGTTTCTGGGGACTGTACTTCCAGATGTACATGATGATCTCCCACTGAACCAACACCTGAACGTGTGGTTCATGCACGACGATGCTCCAGCACATTTTCATTTACGAGTGCGCCGGCTTCTAATTCGGATAGGTAGAGGAGAGCCTGTGCCATGGCCTCCAAGGTCTCTGGATTTAAGTCCTATAGATTTCTGTGTGGGATCATGACAGAAACCCTGGTATACGTTATGGAGGTCAACTCTCTTGAGGAATTATGCTTGCGAACTGAAGCAGTATTCCAGCATTCCCCAGGGCTGCCTGAGTGGATTCGCAACTCATTTCAGAGACGAGTTCAATGTTGCATTGAGACGCACGGACAACATTTCGAACACCTACTTTAACGTTTAGATATGCCACGTGTTCCTAGACAGTAATGAACTGCAACAGAAGTGTATTGTATCTCGACAACGATTGATTTGTGGACCCATGTTTGTTGCAGCATTTTATCTGATTTTGGCCTGTACTTTCCATGTGTGAATTATTGACCATCACTTCTGAAACATGCTCTACAGGCTGGAGAAAAATTTTGTCACGAACATTTAACCCTAGATAGCTGATGCAAGTAGGAACACAAACTACTAATGTTGTGTAGGTCGACAATGCACAATCTTTAAACTACGGAAACTTGGAGCCACGCACTCCGATTGGCTGTTGCTGAATGATGTGGACAGCGGATGACAACGAATACTTTGGCTGGCTGAGATCGCGTTGTATCCAAGGCAGCCCACATGCTCGGTGGGTACCGCGCCAGCCTTCCACTCTGGGAGCCTGGGGACGAATTCGCCGGGGTCCCGACACATTCATTGTAGTTTCATGATAAGACATACCGGGAACAAACGTATCAACAGCTGTTAGTTCGCGCTCAGAAAGTCGTTTACAAATTGTGTCGACCCTGAAAAGGACCTTTATTGTAGCTAGGACATTGTTTACTTGAAACAGGTGCTCGAACTGGCGACGCTCTGACGCGACACAAGCTTGGGAACAGTGTTTTAATGAACTCTTTCAAAGATTCCGGGTATTTCCCTGATGTGATTGGCCACATGTTGAATGCGACCCATTAATTCCTCTTCGTTTCTAGGTGGTTCGCGTCTGGGTGGGTGAAGTAGTACCATGGAGAATCCCCACAGGAAGAAGTCCGGTGGCGTGAGGTCTGGTGATGTCCTACGAGCACCTCTGCCAATTACACGGCCGTCGAAGAGTTCATTTAAATGCCCGCGCACAGCACGACTGTTGTGTGAGGGCGCCCCATCATGCTGCAACCACATTCGTAGCTGTATGTCCAGGGGAACATCTTCCAGCAGGCCAGGTAGAGTTCCTTGCAAAAAGTGAAGATAATTTGCACCGGCAAGTCGAGGAGGTAGACGGACCGCCCCAATTAGATGGTCACCCACAGTGCTCGCCTAAATGTTGAGTGAAAATCGTCCCTGGTGTCCGTGGACGTGAGGATTTCCCCATGCCCAGTAGTCCGCCGCAGGATTTAGGTCTTCGACGGGGTGGAAACTAAATGGATACTGCCGTCATACCTCAAAACCTCCCAAACTAACCGATGAGTGACCCCCATGTTGTGTCCAACCCCCCAAGTACTTGCCGTAGGTGCTTCCTATTCGACACGCGTGCGCATCACGTTGGGGGCAGCGACGGGGCGAGGGACGTTAGTATGTGCGAATCGACAACCATAGCGCTGCCCATCTACCGACGAATGGTAACAGGGCAATCCCACGGCCTATGGAGCGCGTGGCACCAAGTTTCTGCAGTTCAAAAATGGTGAGTTGTCGACCTACACAAGATTAGTAATAATGGTTCCTCCTGACACCAGCTACCTAGGGTTAAATTTTCGTCACACAATTTTTCTCCTCCGTGTAGAGGATGTTTCAGAAGTGATGATCAATAATTCACACATGGAAAGTACAGGCCAAAAGTAGCTAAAGAGCTTCAACAAACATGGGTCCACAAATCAATCGTTGTCGAGATACAATACACTTCTGTTGCAGTTCATTACTGTCTAGGAACACATGACGTGACAGAATTTTTGCCGGGCGATGTGGCCGAGCGGTTCTAGGCGCTTCAGTCTGGAACCGAGCTACCGCTACGGCCGCAGGTTCCAATCCTGCCTCGGGCATGGATGTGTGTGATGTCCTTAGGTTAGTTAGGTTTAAGTAGTTCTAAGTTCTAGGGGACTGTTGACCCTATATGTTGAGTCCCATAGTGCTCAGAGCCATTTGAACCATTTGAAGAATTTTTCCCCATCTTGTATACAGCAAGGTGTGGATGGTCTGTTGTCTGTAATTCGTAGTATTTTATAGTGGCAGCTGTTGTGCTAAATCATAATATATGAAAAAATGTTTTAATCATAAAACATTTACATGGTGGATGTTTACTAAACACATTTTACTTCTGTGTTCCAATTGACGCGTAAATGAGGAACGCAAAGTGGACTACAGCAGAGAATCGGACGGTTGCAGCAGCATCCCGCTGCCCCCATGCTAGCTCCGCGACCCCTACTTTAGTTCCGCCAGGTCGCCTGGGAGTCGCGAGCGCAGACCGCGGTGTTATCGCGCGGCTCCGCTCGCAACTCGGGATGCGGCTGTTTGTTCAGACAAATAAGCAGGCGGCGCGGCTGCCAGCGCCAGATATTACGCACAATGCAACACGCACCAAGTTCGACCGCCGCGGCGCGCGGCCTCACCTCGCCTCCAGAAGCCACCCGCACCCTCCTACGCGCCCCAGCAGGTGGCCCTTCCGCTGATGGATGAGCGGCCCTCCTGAGTCCTCACCGCCGCCGCCCTACGAGTTCACCGAGCGAGGTGGCGCAGTAGTTAGCACACTGGACTCGCATTCGGGAGGACGACGGGTCACTCCCGCGTCCGGCCATCCTGATTTAGATTTTCCGTGATTTCCCTAAATCGCTCCAGGCAAATGCCGGGATGGTTCCTTCGAAAGGGCGCGGCCGACTTCCTTCCCTAATCCGATGAGACCGATAACCTCGTAGTTTCGTCTCTTCCCTCAAAACCACCCAACCCCTACGAGTTCCGGCCTTCACTCACAGCGCGTCACTCGTCAACACACGGCCTAGAGCGTCTGTGGCCTCGACGCAACGCTCGCTCCACTGGCCAGCAGACTGAATCGGCTGTTTAATCACAGCCGCAGTTTGCGTGCTCTCTCTCTTAAGCTGCGCCTATACTCACCACAAAACTTACAGCGAGGGACTTAAATACGTAAAACAAGTTCGACAAGGGACCAACACTTTATCAGTCTCAGGCAATGCCCTGGCGCTATTAAAAGGCTATGGGGTCAACAACGCCAAAAATTATCTTCTTTACCGAGAGAGGTGGCAAAGTGGTTAGACACTGGACTCGCATTCTGGAGGACGACGGTTCAATCCCGCGTCCGGTCAACCTGATTTCGGTTTTCCGTGATTTCCCTAAATCACTCCAGGCAAATGCCGGGATGGTTCCTCTGAAAGGGCACGGCCGACTTCCTTCCCCATCCATCTCTAATCCGATGAGACCGATAACCTCGCTGTCTGGTCTCCTTTCGCCCCCCCCCCCTCCCTCCCAAAAAAAAATCTTCTTTACTGCATTATACAAAATGCTCAGTAGCTATCTCGCGTAAAGAAGACTATCGTCGGTTTAGGTTAAAGACGCACAACGAAATGAAGGGCGATCAAGTACATACGGTTACCAAGGAAGTTGTGTACACTGCTTGAGTGAACTGTGATAAACAGCGATTTGACGATCTACTACATGCCATGAGAACTACATCAACATCTAGATCTCCATAGACACTCCGCAAACCACCGTTCGGTGCGTGGCGGAGGGTACCCTGTGCCACTAGTCGTCATTTCCCCTCCTGTTCCACTCGAAAATAGAGCAAGGGGAAAAAGAGTGTCTGTACACCTCCATGTATCTTATCTTCCTGATCCTTACGCATGATGTACGTTGCCGCAGTAGAATCATTTGGCAATCAGCTTCAAATGCCTGTTCTCTAAATTTTCTCAGCATAGTTTCTCAAACAGAACGTTGCCTTCGCTACACGGATACCCATTTGAGTTTCCAATGAATCTCCGTAACACGAGTTGTTCGAACCTACTGTAGGCGCCCCGGTGGTCCCGGTCGTCTACGGTGGACTGGAGGCCGAGCGGTGACCTCTCCAGCTGTCAGGGTGCTAGGAAATGACTGTGGACGCGTCAGAAACGCCAAAGAAACATTACTAATTCATAACACCTTTATTCCTGCCGAGTACAATGTGGCCAGCGTAGCACAGGCTGGCTGAGATTGGTGATATCAACGACCTTTCCTGAGTCCTCGCTGACTCGTAGCGATGACACCAGCTCCGGGCCGCACCAGTCTTGCTAGCGCAGCGCCGCGTGCTCGCGTGCTGTGACGTAGCGAAAGAATGCCCTTACTTCGGCCGCGAGTGGCTGGCGGTGCACGGCTGGCCAGCCGGCTCGGCAGATAGCAAGCCACTCTGCGTAGGAGGCTCCGGGTTGGAGTCTCGGCGCTGTCGGCACGAGAAGCGTTCTCGTAGTGTGGAGTGTACTCTATCCCACCCCGCCTTCTTCCCTGCTTCTCCTGGTGGCTCGTCTGCTCTGCGGTGGACGGGTGGAACGGGCTGCAATCCCCCAGCGTCGTCGGCTCACCCGGTTGTGACGGCGGATGCACAGGGCCTAGGCCCCGCACAATCTCGACGATGGCTCACTGATGTGGTCAGCATAGGCGGCGAGCGAGTCTGCCGCGATGTCTGCTAATCCTGGGTTGATGATTGACAGCGGCAGCAGAGAGGACCAGAGCTGGTACTGTCCCCTCACGTCTGCTGCTGGATGGGCCGCTCTTACTGCAACATCTCCTTAATAAAGATTAACATGTCGATCACCGAGCTGAGCGCTACGCAGCGACCCAGTACACATCTAACTGCAAGTGTAACTGCGAGTGTCTTGTTGATATCAAAGCTGGCGTATTTAAAGGAAGTATGAGCGACGTCCGTCCTGACGTCATGCTCGTTTGTAATGAACGCATTCGTTCCACTTATACTCCTGTTTCATGTATCGTACTCGCCCCTTTGGTGTTCTTGCGACAGAGTTACGTGTTGTTACGGCAGACTTACGCGAAGTTGTGAAATGCAGTACAGCTGACGCTATACCTCTGTCTTACACGCTACGAAAGTCTCCGTCTAACACGAACCCACATGCTAAGCAATTCTCTCTCGCCTGTCGTGTGTAACCAGGCCATTGCCCCTGCGTGACGACACATTCCATACATGTGCAATTGGCTCTGGCTCTGAGCACTATGGGACTTAACATCTATGGTCACCAGTCCCCTAGAACTTAGAACTACTTAAACCCAACTAACCTAAAGACATCACACAACACCCAGTCGTCACGAGGCAGAGAAAATCCCTGACCCCGCCGGGAATCGAACCCGGGAACCCGGGCGTGGGAAGCGAGAACATGTGCAATTCCCTTACCTCTTGGCTAACCTACTGCCTCTGGCTCTCGGCATAGGCAATGAAACTTTGACGATATTTCACGTTTCCAACTCTTTACTATTCTGCGATACTGCACTGCCAGTAACTAATCTAGAAGCCTGCCTCTGAATTGGTTCAATGTCTTCCTTCAATCCAACCTGGTACAGATCCAAAACACTCGAGCAGTACTCAAGAATTAGTCGCACCAGAGTCCTATATGCAGTCTCCTTTACAGTCTCTCTTAATAAACCGAAGTCAACCACTTGTCTTCCCCACCACAGTTCTCACATGCTCGTACCGTTTCATATTGCTTTGCAACGTTACGCCCAGATATTTAAGCGAATTGACTGTGAAAGGTGTCAGTGCCTTCCGCGCAGGCCACTGCCGTGGTAATACCTGTGAGACTCTTCCCTTTCGTTTTGTTTTGGTTATCATACAATTTCATTCACCTTTGGTGTATCTAAATTTTCCCTGATGTATATTAATCTGATGGAATATTAGGGTTAGGGTAAACCACTCACAGTACTTGCATGACTTGAGTAGCAGTAGTATAATTAAACTCGGCTATAGAGACAGATTTCTAGACGCTGGAGGTGGCCATTGCATTAGTGGCAGTTTTAGAGCTTTCCCCGAGCAGCAGGTGAGTTTGCAGAGTCCTTTGAGTCACCAAAACAGGCCGTGGTCCCTGCAGGGTAGTGGTTTATGGGCCACCATTCTGTCGGACGGGCTTGTTTCGCTAGTGGCCAAGCAAGAGGGTGGGAACGCTGTGGCTGACTGCGAAATGACACCTCTTGCGGCGCCGGGCATCCTGGCGCCGGCCTAACTGCTTTATTAGCTAGTGGACGTGGTGTGAGATCCTGTTCTCCTTATCCCGTGTGTGGGTCTAGGTAAAGCGGCGTCGAGCTGGCGCCCAGCTAATGTGGTTATTACAAGATCAGTGTACCTTGTGAGATGGGACTATAAATTTCTCCTGATGTTGCGTTTCTTAGATGCCACCGCGCCTCGCCAAAACAGCGCCAACTAAATCGTTTTGTTGAAGAGACGGAGCTTGTTCTCACTAGGAAGCTTCCCTAATCTTGTGACATGCAGGACCTCCAGACATTGTGTGATGTTTTTTCGGACAGCAGAATTTATACTGCACTGCACTGATTGGTTGAGGAAGATCGGGTCTCCTTGCTAGAAAAAGTGATTCACACGGTAACCACTGTTGGGCCACGGTAGGTTTATTCAAGAACATTGGGGGAAACTACTATTTTTTGGAAGGTTTTGAGCAACAGGGGAGCCTTGTACTTGCTTCTCGACCATTGCAGAGTACAGTCGCTGGAGCTCTTCCATTTCTATGCAGTTAGTTGTAAACACGTCCAGAGGCCCGGGTGAAATTTTATATTTTCGTGGAAGTGAGACCGGTGGACGTGGGGTAATCTCCAGCAGTATGACGTGCCTCCGAAGCTAACAGCTTCAGCAGCACACGCACTCAGATCACAGTATCTCATCTTTCACCGTCTATACCGGTAACGTTGACCAGCTCCGCCAAATTCAGAGCTCTATCAATCGTTTTTACGACCATCTTTTTTCATAGCAGCCTTGTATTCGCAGTAGTCACTCCCACTGTCCATTGCATTCTTAATTATATTTTGACATGACAGATCAGTCAGTCGAACGATACAGCAGAGTGTGCTTGCCTAGACTGGCATCCTTCCACTCACAGTGGCCGGTCTGATTTACACGTAAATTCCAGTTAGGTTCCCCAAGTCTCTCATTACTCATTCGCTTTAAACTACATTTCCATTATTCAGGGCTAGCTGCCATTCATCACACCGATTGGAAATTACGTGTAAATAGTCTTGTATCTTCCAATAGTAATTCAACTTCGACAGCTTACCATACACCACAGCATCACCAGCAAACAATAGCAGACTGCTGCCGACCTGTCCACCAAATCATTTACGTATATAGGGAACCACAGCGGTCCTATCACAGTTCCCTGGAGCACTCCTGACGATACCCTTGTCTCTGATGAACACTCGTCGTTGAAGACAACATACTGGGTTCCATTATTTAAGATGTCTTTGAGCGACTCACATATCTGTCAACTTGCCGCATATGCTCGTACCTTCATTAGCAGCCTGCAGTGGGGAACCGTGTCAAATGCTTTCCTAAAATTTAGAAATATGGAATCTGCCTGTTGCCCTTCATCCATAGTTCTCACTATATTGTGTGAGAAAGGGGCAAGCTGAGTTTCGCAGTGCCCTACAGAACGGAAACCTCCATCGGTCTTACGAAATTAAATGGAGACGCTATGCAGCAGAGGTATGTTCTCCCATCACGTCCTTGGAACTGAAAATTCAGCCACAGCATAAACTTTATGGTGGGAATGGCATGACTTCGATACAATCTGGAGAGATTCCGGAAATGTCTTTTCCGTCTCACCATGATCACATCTACTTCATGAAATTGCGGCAACTAGGAGGATTTTAGCCACGTTTTCTCAGCTGCGACAGAGAATATTAAGAAACTACGAAATTAATTAAGTGTTGGATATCCTCTGGTAATGCTTTACCAACAAACATTCACATTCTTTTTAGAGACAGAAGACATGAAAGCGTGTAAACTCCTAAGTGATTCTATAGATGAAGAACAAAATAGAAATAGGGGAAACGTAATTGCAACACATTTTTAAAATATTTTCGGTAGTAGCATAGTAAATGAACCCTTTTTTATATAATTATGAACTGTTTCTCTTCTTCAAAAAGGACTTGAACAGCATAACTTGTGTGGAACGTGATCAAAAAGCAACAAGACAAAAGTGCCGCAAAAGACTGTCACGCAAAATGAAGAGAGAGCTACTAATATTTGTCCTGCAACACCAAATGCAAGCGCACACGTAACTCAGGTACAGTTCTGCACTCAAAGGGCTTATGTGTTCTTCTCTGTAAAAGTGAAATGACTAGCTGGTTGAGCTGTCCAGTGTTTCACGGTGTATAAAAGAAGTCGAAAAAGTTGATACATTTTTCACATACGGAGATTCTCACTATGCTGTTGGGCATGTTATTGGTTTTGTGATAGAAGGATTATGATCCTTCCAAGCATTCAAAACATCACATGGCTTCTCCTACCATATTATGCCCTATCTTTTATCCCATCTCGTAGGGAAAAGTGATGTACGAAGGGAATTGTGTACCCAGGAACACACGATGATTTTTCGTCGATGCTGTAGTGTAACGACTGACCTTAGAACCACACGAAGAAATGCTCACCACAGACCGGCACTTGTAAATATTTCGCATTCTACACGTTTAACTAACGCTGATTAACCAGCCAGCCCTAGGCTGTTTCCCACGCTCTGTAGGCAAACGCTGCACTTGCCCCACATTTCGTCTCAGAGAATGCTGTACAGAAGCAGTTAAAACACGATCACATACAGAACACAGTTTAAGTTTACACGATTCACAGACCCGTGGCGCACAATGCTTCCCTCCCTCAGGTTACCTTATCGAGGACTAACCCAAATTTCCATTTTCAAGACAGGCGAATTATTAAAGTAACGAAACTCAATTCATTGACGAGTATCCCATATTCCATGGCAAAGGACGTCCTGCTGCTTCTAGGCACAAGATGGCAACTGACGAACAAGTAATAAAACTAATTTTATTTTCCACAAAATTCTGCAGCTAAAGAATGAACGAAAATTCCAAATAGGTTTAATATTTACACAGAATTTAAATTCCTAAAATGTTAAAGATTTACAAATGCTGCACGAAACTCAGCATCGTGTCTAGCAACAACAAAAACTGTAGAAAATGGCCGAAATTACTTATGGCGGTCTCCAGTGCGGATTGCTTCGTGTGATTCTAAAATCAATCACTAGACTGAAGTACAGAACTAAAAACATGTGTTCCTAGGTACACTATGCTCTAGGTACTACATTTTCCACCAAAGTTTGAGTGACTGGTTGTTTAAATAATGTACGCAAAGGAAATACGATTAAAAACTTGACTCTATTTCACAATCCATTACCACTACGAATGCGCTTCTAAAATTTGTCTGCTCTGTAGCTTTTACACAGGATGGCAGTTTGAGATTTCTAGTCCCGTTTCTCTTTCGTCCTTCGTGGGTGGTAAGTGAAAATTACTCTAGAACAGAAATATGGTTTGCTCACGATAGCGCTTAGTAGATTGCAAATGGTATGAAACGAAAAATAATAAACGTATAGCAGAACTTTATCTTTGGAACTAAGTGTAATTGCGTTTTACCACTGCCGGGGGAATTCTGCAGTATGAGAGGGAAAAGAGCACCAAAGGTGGAACGGAGTCTCTGGGTTCGAGTCCCTGTCCGACTTTTTTATTAGACGCAACATAGGCTTAACGTTTCTGACTTCGCATTTCTGACAGGTCATGGCAGGTATATTTTTATGACATCGCTTCTACATTAATTCCATTCCCACCATCAATAATTTCATTTCAACGATTGTGATCTGCTTGGCTATTAAAGAACAAACGGATGGAACAACAAAAAGACAACGAAACAAGCAAATCATCTTGATAAATATAAGTCCAGAAAGCAATTGTTTCCCCGATACCATGTTTTGCGACTGAGTATGTGAACACCTAATAACAGAGTACCAAAGTATCTGAACTGCAGACAGGTACCTAAGGACAAATACATTATCGGAAGAGCTCCAGTTCTGCATCCAAAGAGATACTCTGCAAATCACACTTGAGTGCCTGGAATAGGGCTCATCGAAACACCATCACAGTAGTTCTCTATTATTCCAATCTCGAACAGCGGGCGGAAAACCGAACAACTACGTCTTGCCGTGCGAGCTCTGATTTCCCTTATTTTATTATGGTGATCGTTTCTCCCTACGTAAATTGGCGTCAAAAATTATTTTCACATTCGGAGGAGAAAGTTAGTGATTCAAATTTTGTGCGAATATGCCGCCATGACAGAAGGCGCCTTTCTTTCAGTGGTGTTCGATCCAATCAAGTATCATGTCCGTGCTGCCCTTCTTTCAACTTTCTCCATGTACTATCTTACCTGTCTAGTAAGGATCCCACACCGCGCAGCAGTACTCTACAAGAGGACGGACAAGAGTAGATCTGTTACATTTGCTAAGTGTCCTGCCAATAAAAAGCAGTCTTTGGTTTGCCTCCACCACAACATATTCTGTGTGTTCTTTCCAATTGAAGTTCTTCGTAGGTGTAATTCCTACGTTGCAGTTGAATTTACGATCTTTCGGTTTGACTGATTTATCATGTAACCGAAGTTTAACAGATTCACTCACGTCGATGACCTCACACTTGTCGTTATTTAGGGTCAATTGTCAATGTCCGCATCGTACAGATATCTTTTCTAAATCGTTTTGTAATTTGTTTTGATCTTCTGATGAGTTTATCAGACGATAAACGACAGTATCATCTGCAAACAACCTAAGACGGCTTCTCAGATTGCCTCCTAACAGCAAAGGACCTGTAACAATACCTTAGGGATTGCCAGAAATCACTTCTGTTTTACTCTACAACTTTCCGTCAATTATTGCGAACTGTGACCTCTCTGACAGGAAATCACGAATCCAGTCAAATAGTTGAGACGATATGCCACATGCACGCTATTTCATTACAAGCCTCTGCTGTGTACAGTGTCAAAAACCTTCTGGAAATCTAAAAATGCAGAATCAATTTGAAATCCTGAGTCAATATGAAATCCCAAGTCAATTTGAAATCCCAAGTCAATTTGAAATCCCATTTCAACAGCACTTAGCACTTTGTAACACGCCCGGGAATACGAATGGTTGGCGTGGTGTTTCTTATACTGACTTCTCGTTTCGTGGCCGTTGCTTTTCTTGACCGTGCGCCATGTCTACACCACGTACCTGGTAATCCTGCGGCGGTCGTACTGTTCTGCTCCACACTGCTGCTAGCTTGCCTGAAATTATTTATCGAAATATGCGAGCGAATAAGGGGAGCCACTCAACGTTAAAACACAAAACTGTTCGACGTCTGGTACGAACAACTATATTCTGAGACGATTAAAGGAAAATCGCAGGTTGCACTGTTTACATTCTAATTCAGAAGTGTTATCCCAATTAATGGATGATTAACAGTCCACAAAATATCATTTAGACGAGCGTACGCGTAACCGACACGACGCGGGTGATTGTTGATGATGCGGAAGCCGAATGATCCAACGAAAGTTCTTACGCTCGTCACACATACACATGTCTGGTAATAGTCCTCCTTGTCACTAGTAATGATATAACACTTTTCTTAAAGTTAATTTTTCAGTTCTCAGTTCTCACTTGTACGAGCGTGCGCGTAACCGTCGCGGCGTGGCTGCTTGTTGATAATGCGGAAACGCGATGATCGACCGCACGTCCTCACGCTCGCTACCAGACACTGGCACTTGACCGCACTCTTTTATGGTGACTAATTTCTACTGATTCACATCAGTTCATTCTGGGCGACCGAACACGGCGCGGATGATTGATACAGTACGGTACGACACGCAACGAGAGGTACACAAATACGTTAACAGCAGCACTGCTCATTTTTAAATTACTTCTTGACGCACTTTCATCTGAATCATTTACTTATTTAATCACTTTACTGTAATAACACTTGTAGCAACACTTCAACTTCCATGCTAACAATGCCTCTCACTTGCAGAGCTACACACTACGCAATATGACAGTTCCGTGTCCCGCGCTCGACTCAATACAGACGCGGCTGCCCGCAAAGATAGTCCACAACTAAGCCAGCGATATGACAATACGCTTACAACTTCATGAGTGTAAAGAGCTGGTCGTGCTTCACAAGAACGATATTTTTGTAATTCCGTGTTGACTGTGTGTCAATAGACCGTTCGCTTCGAGGTAATTCATAATGTTCGAACACAATATACAGGGCTATTACAAATGATTGAAGCGATTTCATAAATTCACTGTAGCTCCATTCATTGACATATGGTCACGACACACTACAGATACGTAGAAAAACTCATAAAGTTTTGTTCGGCTGCAGCCGCACTTCAGGTTTCTGCCGCCAGAACGTTCGACAGCGCAGTGAGACAAAATGGCGACAGGAGCAGAGAAAGCGTATGTCGTGCTTGAAATGCACTCACATCAGTCAGTCATAACAGTGCAACGACACTTCAGGACGAAGTTCAACAAAGATCCACCAACTGCTAACTCCATTCGGCGATGGTATGCGCAGTTTAAAGCTTCTGGATGCCTCTGTAAGGGGAAATCAACGGGTCGGCCTGCAGTGAGCGAAGAAAGGTTGAACGCGTGCGGGCAAGTTCCACGCGTAGCCCGCGGAAGTCGACGAATAAAGCAAGCAGGGAGCTAAACGTACCACAGCCGACGGCTTGGAAAATCTTACGGAAAAGGCTAAAGCAGAAGCCTCACCGTTTACAATTGCTACAAGCCCTGACACCCGATAACAAAGTCAAACGCTTTGAATTTTCGGCGCGATTGCAACAGCTCATGGAAGAGGATGCGTTCAGTGCGAAACTTGTTTTCAGTGATGAAGCAACATTTTTTCTTAATGGTGAAGTGAACAGACACAATGTGCGAATCTGGGCGGTAGAGAATCCTCACGCATTCGTGCAGCAAATTCGCAATTCACCAAAAGTTAACGTGTTTTGTGCAATCTCACGGTTTAAACTTTACGGCCCCTTTTTCTTCTTCGAAAAAAACGTTACAGGACACGTGTTTCTGGACATGCTGGAAAATTGGCTCATGCCACAACTGGAGACCGACAGCGCCGATTTCATCTTTCAACAGGATGGTGCTCCACCGCACTTCCATCATGATGTTCGGCGTTTCCTAAACAGGAGATTGGAAAACCGATGGATCGGTCGTGGTGGAGATCATGATCAGCAATTCATGTCATGGCCTCCACGCTCTCCCGACTTAACCCCAGGTGATTTCTTTCTGTGGGGTTATGTGAAAGATTCAGTGTTTACACCTCCTCTTGAGAGGCACCCACTTGCCTTTCTCATACTGTGGCATCAAGCAGTCAGGCCTGCAAGATGAGTGGTTTGCCAAGCGAGTGGAATCTTCCTTAATTTATCGAGCAACATGAATTCTCGTATCTTACTATTTAGTTACAAATTATCCTCCTGTATGAATAATACGCAACGGAAACACGCATCTGACTATCAGTGATTTATAGAACTCTGACTGTACACTACGCACTGGCAATACCACATTTACCTTTTGTCTTTGATTTAACGGCTTTTATATAAATTCGGGACATTACGATAACATACAATTTAATGAAAAAGGCCACCAATCTCTTTCTTTTCACTATTTGATTTATTCCTAAACACACAAATTCTACAACCTACAACAAAATCACATGAGAAACTCCGCCCAGTGGGCATGGCTTTACGTTAGTGAATCTCTATACTATGGTCTCGTAATCTATTTACCGCAACAGTGCACTCCCTGGATCGGATGGTGGATCTTTTATTATACCTCACACTTCGCCTCTCACAATAATCCTCACGAAACTTTCCTCCAGATCGAGCGATACAGAAGGAACAGGCATACCCACAAATCTTTCGAAACTACCTTGCTACTCCCATGCAAAACACACATACCCAAATTACAAGACATACACAACACAACAATATGAAATATTACACAAAGAACGGTTACAACTTCATCACTTTCCGCTTTCCCACTTCAATCAATATTTATCCCAGTTTCACACGACACTGCCCCACTTTGTAATTCTACTTTCCTACTGTGAACTCTGGAGATAAACGCACGTCTTCCTGTGCAATGCAAGCCAAGTGGCGTTGCTGGAAAAACGGCCGACTCACCTTGATTCTCTCTCAGAGTTTAAATTCAGCGTCACACGGAATGATATTTCTTAAATACTTCAACTTATGATACACACGCTATTTCTTAAATATTTCAGCTTATTGTACACACGCTATTAATTCTATTTCAGCTTATTGTACACACGCTATTAATTCTTAAATATTTCAGCTTAAGCTCACGGAAGTATCTCAACTTATAACTACACGTGGGCTCTTTGTGACCGTTGGTTTACTACAATCCCCTTAAAATTACCTGCCTCACTTTGTAATTTTCCCCACAAAAGGTCCTGTGAAAGAGAAATTATTAATTCTAACTACTCTTAAATATTCCACATCCATACCATGCCTCCACTCTTTCATTACGGAGCACAACAAAAAAACAGGTCTTTACAGCAGAAGGTTCAGCGGCAGAGAGCTGAAACATGGCCGTATTCTCGATTCTCTCGCACCTCTCTCGAAGTGGGAGAAGCACCCTGCTACCTTATTGGTCAGCCACATTTCAGACGCTCAAAGCTCTGGTAACTTCCATCTCTTTGGTCTCACCAAAGGTAGCCAAAGGATCGACTCAAAGATGATCATATATTCCGATTCACTATCTGTGGTTAGCAGACGACCATACATTCATTCCTTTCACAGATCTCACCAAACTGGATGTAGGGATTTATTTTGAGGGAGTGCACATGTGATCAATTAAATAAATAAATTGTCATTCTTTCCCACACTGGTATCCGGCTTCGCTGTATTAATTGAAATTGAGTTACTTTTACACAAAAAATGTGTTGTTCTGACAAGAATTTCGTACCTATTTTCAATGTTGGGCGGTACTGTACCCTTTCACCACCGGCTACCCATGCAGAAAAAAATGGCACGGTACTATCCTTGCAATGCGAGGGTAGTTCCGAACATTTTTTTAAGAAAACTGTATTCGAACAAACGTAGCAAGTCATCAAAGTAACCAGGAGGAGACCTTAGCCCCTGGTGACCTCAAATTGACGACCAAATGTTGTTACTTTACCAAATTGGCAGTTGTTGCATTATTGTACTCTCCACAATCCGGAGTAACGTACACATACAAATTTACAACAATCTACATGACAAATAAAACATCATCATAGAAATGAAAAAATAATCTTGAGATAAAATTTTGCTTTAGTTAATGGGATCTTCGTTATTTTTATGAGTAATCCAAATTTCAATAATTCTAAAACAAATAAAAAATACTAATTGTACTCATGAAATTTTAAATACCTCACCGTCCAAACACAGAACAAGATTATTACTATGGACGACATCAAAATACATCAGTTAATTCCGATATTTTGTTGTGCAATGCAAACTCTTGTCCCCTGTGACAACCTTACTGACCAATGCAACAAGAGCCGCTACGTTAGTATTACGCCACTGGCTTATAATTAGAGCATCATTGTACCAAATATTCTAATAAACATGCTACGTGAACTTGATAACCCAGAACAGACAAAAAACAAACACTAACTATTCTAAACACAAATGTTGATGAAATACAATTACACTTGCTGTCCCTTCAGGAATGAAACACATAAAAAAAACATTTACACATTTACAAATACATTATTCCCTATCTTGCGAGTCACACGGAAACCTTTCATTCTGTGATTTTCTTGGGGTCAAAAAGTTGCTGATAGTTTTCCTAGAACCACTGTCTCGGTGTCAAAGCTCTCCCATGGTTACCCGGACGAAAGTCTTTGAGTCACTCAAATCGGCATTTTGAACACGCACTGAACAGTAAACTGTATCTCACATTAAAGACAAATGTCATAGTCACTGTCAGAGTACCATCCACACGAATCTGTTCGTCCAAAAAAAAAAAAAAAATGGCCCTACAACTACTATTACCCACGGTTCTGTCCTTTCAGTTCATGGTGTAATTAAAAGTCGTAAGTTTCAACAAACAGCACTTATTCCCGCACCAGTTCAAGAAATGTCTCCTACTACAGACGCAAATGTCAATGTCCCACTCTAGTTTCTTGCCTTCATACAATAATTGTTCACCAAACGACAACTGTCCTCTAAGTATACCAAGTGTCCCACATGCAATTCACAAAGCACACTTAACAAGTCACTGCCAAAAGTTTATGGATCCCACCATTCAGTGGTCAAGACAAAACAAAACGATCGTCCTGTCTGCTAAAGACAAAATCTTTTCCACCACTCACAACGTGGAAACACCAGTCCTTCACTTTCCACATTATGTAAAGTCGCAGTCATCCTGTTTCACGGCTCCACAGTCCAGTACTAGTTATTAGCTGCTGGTAAAAAAAAATGCTCGCCGGGCTCTGCCGCGCCTCGTCCATTCTGCAGTAGCGCCGCTGCGCGCGCCGTTGAGCAGAAGAAACCACCCGCTGTTGCCTCCGCGGGATACCTTCCCCAGTCGTAAGGGTGGCGGAACTCATGAATGGCCAGTGGTACGTGCGTGTCGCCCCAGGCCGTTGACCTGCTGTAGCGGGCGCGTGGAGTGTACCCCGTCCGACAGTGGAGTGGGGAGTGCCGCGGCTCTGTCGCCTGTCGCCATGGCATCGTCAGCTCGGCCCGCTAGCGGTATGGGCGTTACGACACCCAATCATTTAGCCTTCCGTGCATCTCGCAACATTACAGACAAAAGGAAATTCTTACATTAAAATTATACACCCTAGTTTTCTACACATACAACATCAACATTTATCTCTTTTCTATAGACAGCCCACACTCGTGCTATTCATTGTACCTGTCGTCCCTCATACAAAACATGAAAGTGTAAAAAAAAACAAAAGGAATAATAAACAATCTATACAGCTCATAATTACAATATCAAATAGTAGGCTACTCTAACATCCTATCACAGTGAAAGTATTAGAAACTTTATCCTAAAACTACAATATACAATGTACTTTTGTGCTTGTGACACACTGAAATTAATACCCCTTGAAAGTGTTCTAACAAAAAAATAAGAATAATCTACATAGCTCACAATTACCTACCACATGTTATTAAATAGTAAACTACTTTCACATCCTAACACAACAAACATTTTT
The DNA here is from genome assembly GCF_023864345.2 of Schistocerca serialis cubense. Classification (NCBI taxonomy): domain Eukaryota; kingdom Metazoa; phylum Arthropoda; class Insecta; order Orthoptera; family Acrididae; genus Schistocerca; species Schistocerca serialis. The sequence continues at coordinate 458,776,191 of NC_064645.1, read as the reverse complement.
TTTTGAAACTGATGACTCTAAATCTACAACATACAATGCACCTTTGTGCTTGTGACAGATTGAAATTAATACCACTTGAAAGTGTTCTAACAAAAAAATAAGAAATAATCTATACAGCTCACAATTACCTAACACAGGTTATTAAATATTAAACTACTTTAACATCCTAAGACAATAAACATTTTAGAAACTGGTGACTCTAAATCTACAACATACAATGCACCTTTGTGTTTGTGACAGACTGAAATTAGTATCTCTTTATACATTTTACATTTTATTATATATAACAACATTTCTAGGACATGTATGAACCATCCACATGATGTCAAATCCTGACCTGCCATCGAGGTTCATCCAAATCAAACAATACACAATAATGTTTTAGTTACAGATCGGTAGGATCCCCTTTACAGGAGTGGGCGCATTGATCACACTACTCTACGACTCTCACTCACCAGACATCACATTTTCCTTCTCATTCAATCCATTAATACACTAACAGAATAGGTCTAGAAGTCAGTTAACCTTAACACCACCACACTCACGACAACATACCATACCTTTGCTCCCTTATACTCAACCACATAACACATGAAGCTGTTCCGGAGATAGCTTTCCAGTCTCCGAATTCGTCCTTTCACTCTGGCACCTCTCTCCATCGGCTTACCTCCGCATTCACTTCATGCTAAATATCAACTTAGAATTGCGACATTTCATCTAAGAAACAAAAATACACAAATTATTCAACCTGCAAAATAACTGTACACATTCTTGGTACCGTTTTGATTAGTTATCCTGGTACCAGGCTTCAACAACAACAACAATAAATATTATTTTTGCCAAATCGCAAATGTTATGCTAAGAATTAGATCTTACACTTATATTACATCTTACGTCAGTGTTCCACAACGTTCACCATCTGGATCTCATACTCCCTTTATGTCCTTTCACATTGTGCAGTTGTCCTCATCTCTTCATTCGTATTTCGGCTCTCCGTCCGTCCATTACTCCATCATTTCCTGGTCTTCCTTCGCCATTCGCATCAATCTCTATTGCAGCATACACAGGTCTCTCTGTAACATACATCTAAGACATCTCCACATTATTCAATTCTACTCACCTTTATTTACCACTGTTTCATCACGTCGAATCTCTATCTATTAATCACACTGCTTCACGTCGCTTCTTCCCTTACCTATCACCTTTATCCACTACTATTTATCACGTCGCTTCTCTATCTACCATCTTTATTCCCTCATAAATCATCACGTCGTTTCTGCTTGATCCTTATTCATACGACAAAAAATACGTACATACACCACTCTGTCGACTCCTGTTCATGACTCATTTGACCAGTCTATTCCGTCATACTTCCTGACATCCCGCCTGAAAATTCTTATGTTCGATTTGACCCTGCACAACGTTACACACCACAAATAAATACACTGACTATCTACCATAAATTGCCTACTTTAGATCTATCCTTAACTTTTCCATAATTTGATGTTAGAAATGTGATGAAGCCCACGAGACTGTTTTCCCTTGATCGTCTCAATCAGTACAGCATTTTCATGGACAATCCGCCTCGCTCTGAATGGTCCACTATAAAGAATTTGCTAGTTAGGAATCTAAGCTTACATGAAAATTAAATGTATGCAGAGAATATACAAGCTGGGAGAAATGGGACAGCCCAAGTGTTAGAAACTTTGGTGCTAGTAGCCTCTTTCACTAACACCAGAATCCGAACAACCATACACAGCACCTAATTATAACTGTCACCACGACTATGACATACTATAGATCAGATGGCATCTAATTTAAAAACTTCGATCACATTACTGATGTTACCTGTAACAGCAGTATAAACGTACCCTATTCCATACAGATCACAATGTTTACTTTTTACATTACGTGTTAAGTACCTGCAATAGTAAAATCGCAGTAATTATACTGGACTCCTTGGCATTATTACATAACATTTTAGCAACTGGTTTCTTTGAAGAAACAGTTCTTTTACTTTACAGTTCGAAATAAAAATTTGCAAATTTTGCTCTGAGAGACCAGCCTAACAGATGCCATTACTGGTGGTTTATTCTCTGATCAGAAGTATGGTATTTGCACTCCTACATATCAGTAGAGTATGTCCGCTACATAGACAATTTTCAGTGCCAGCTGCATGTGTTTTAAGGCAAGATGCTAAGGGCTGATATGTTGGATTTGTTTCTCCTATCCATCAATCTATTACGACAAGAAAGAAATACCAGGATTCCATGCTCTCCTGTCATTCTGATAGTTTCTGCCGTTCCTATCCTCGACTCTGTCTGACCTATGAGTCGTGTCTCCGTTCACGATATTGCTCTCATTACCCAGTTCCTGTAATAAGTGCTGAAATGACGCAGAATCGTTCAAGCCTCTGCCTGCTATCACTATATCTCTGCGCAATCTCACTGGCAACTTCGTTATACAGATCCTAATGAGCTCCCCAGTTTCGTATGGCACATCCAAATACCTGTTTCGTCTCAGCATTTCCTGATAACACGACACTGGATCTCTTATACCACCTTCGTTACAATTTGGCATCATCAATATGCTTTGCTTAACCTGGTCCTGCTTACTTTTCGACCAGAATTCATTTAAAAATTTGTCACAAAACATCTTGTAGCTACTACAGTCTTTAATAACTTCCTGCATTTTCGCTCTAGCCTCGTCCCTGAAATGGTTACACACAAACTTCATTTTTAGGAGCGGTCCCCACGATGAAGGTAATGAATCTTGAAATTGAGACAGCCACAGGCATGGATGTTGGTAATTATCAGGATCCGGAAAACAAGTGTACGTTTGCACCGACACGAAGTGTCTCCTACATTCTTCTTCCGCATTTATGTTTTCCGACCTTGGGCTATACCCAGTTGGGTTTGCCACCTGTTTTATCCGACACAACCGTTCTTCTAACTCTCTGAGTTCGTCATCCTCTTTCTGCCTATTTTCGATTTTTGAATTTATCTCACTCTCCCTCCGCAGTCTACCTGGTGGTGTTTCACCTTCGCTTCTGCACGCTAATTGCAACTGTGCTAGTTCTTCCCTATGTTTCCTATTTGTTTCTAATTGTGCCTCTTTAAACTGTAATAGTGATTGTATCTCCTGGTCGGCATAAACCTCTCGCTGCGTACTGTCAGAGCCTGTTTCGCCTCTTATACTGATCTTTTCTACATCTGCGCTAATCGTATTCATTCTGACCACTACCTCCGCAACTTCATCCCTGTGTTTATTTAGCGCCATTTCCTGCCGTGTGACTTGAGCTTCCACGCTGTCTAATGCCCCTTGTTTATCTGCAAGTAAGTCCTCCACTATCTCTTTGATTCGCTCATCCGGCCACACGCCCCTATGTTCTGTAATATCGCTTTCTATTGCACTTATTCGTACCTCCAAATTATTGGCCTTTTCTTTCACAGCATCACATTCTTGCTGCACCGCATCCAGATTCTTCTCCCCCTCATCTAACCGATTATTAACTGCGGACAGACGCTCATCGATAACTGTGTGTAGCTTCCTCATTGCCTCTTTATTTCCCTTATCAATTGCCTCCAATCTTTTCTTATTTGCTTCCAATCTCTCCTTAGTCTCCCTATCTCTCTCCTTAGCCTCCCTATCTCTCTCCTTATTCTCCCTATCTCTCTCCTTATTATCTCTATTGATTGCTTCTAATCTTTCGTTAGTTGCTTCAAATCTTTCCTTAGTCTCCCTATTCATCGCTTTATTATCTCTACTCATCGCTTCTAATCTTTCGTTAGTCTCCCTACTCATCGCTTGTAAAAACTGCAGTATCACATCGTTATTTCCTACTTTCGACGCGCTCACCTCGTTCGCCTGAGAAACGGTAGCTTCGCTAAGGGTAGCTTCACTTTCACTGAATACCTGACCTAGTCCCGAGCCCGCGTCGTCGGGAAAAGCCCGCGTTTGTGGACAAAGCCCGCCGCATAAAGGTTCCCCTTGCAGCGGTCCACTGAACAATACAGCCCCTTCGGAGCGTTTGTCTTCCTCGCTCATTAACCCATGGTCAACAGCTACTTCCTGCTGCACTGCTACGTCCACCCCAGAATCGCTATTCTCCATGGTGGCTACACTTTTCGACTGCGACCTAGTTACTACGGACATTACGCAAAAAAAATTATGAAACGATCTTCCAGCCTTGTGCGATATAGCAATTAATTACATAAAATAAAATAAAAGATCCTCACCAATCCAGAAAGAATTTGCAAACAGAAAAAATTTTACTTCTTAACGCTATCACAATACATTCCATAAAAAAAATCTTAACAGCAAACCCTAACAACAAAATATCCTAACAAAAACGATCCTGGCAAAGGAATCCTGGCAACAAATTAAATATCCTGGTAACAAAATTATCGTGGCAAAAAACGGAATCCTGGCAACAAATTAAATATCCTGGTAACAAAATTATCGTGGCAAAAAACGGAATCCTGGCAACAAATTCAATATCTTGGTAACAAAATTATCGTGGCAAAAAACGGGATATTGGCATCAAATTAAATATCCTGGTAACAAAATTATCGTGGCAAAAAACGGAATCCTGGCAACAAATTAAATATCCAGGTAAAATTATCGTGGCAAAAAATGGAATCCTGGCAACAAATTAAATATCCAGGTAACAAAATTATCGTGGCAAAAAACGGAATCCTGGCAACAAATTAAATATCCTGGTAACAAAATTATCGTGGCAAAAAAACGGAATCCTGGCAGCAAATTAAATATCCTGGTAACAAAATTATCGTGGCAAAAAACGGAATCCTGGCAGGGTCGAAATTATGAGAGGCACCCACTTGCCTTTCTCATACTGTGGCATCAAGCAGTCAGGCCTGCAAGATGAGTGGTTTGCCAAGCGAGTGGAATCTTCCTTAATTTATCGAGCAACATGAATTCTCGTATCCTTCTATTTAGTTACAAATTATCCTCCTGTATGAATAATACACAACGGAAACACGCATCTGACTATCAGTGATTTATAGAACTCTGACTGTACACTACGCACTGGCAATACCACATTTACCTTTTGTCTTTGATTTAACGGCTTTTATATAAATTCGGGACATTACGATAACATACAATTTAATGAAAAAGGCCACCAATCTCTTTCTTTTCACTATTTGATTTATTCCTAAACACACAAATTCTACAACCTACAACAAAATCACATGAGAAACTCCGCCCAGTGGGCATGGCTTTACGTTAGTGAATCTCTATACTATGGTCTCGTAATCTATTTACCGCAACAGTGCACTCCCTGGATCGGATGGTGGATCTTTTATTATACCTCACACTTCGCCTCTCACAATAATCCTCACGAAACTTTCCTCCAGATCGAGCGATACAGAAGGAACAGGCATACCCACAAATCTTTCGAAACTACCTTGCTACTCCCATGCAAAACACACATACCCAAATTACAAGACATACACAACACAACAATATGAAATATTACACAAAGAACGGTTACAACTTCATCACTTTCCGCTTTCCCACTTCAATCAATATTTATCCCAGTTTCACACGACACTGCCCCACTTTGTAATTCTACTTTCCTACTGTGAACTCTGGAGATAAACGCACGTCTTCCTGTGCAATGCAAGCCAAGTGGCGTTGCTGGAAAAACGGCCGACTCACCTTGATTCTCTCTCAGAGTTTAAATTCAGCGTCACACGGAATGATATTTCTTAAATACTTCAACTTATGATACACACGCTATTTCTTAAATATTTCAGCTTATTGTACACACGCTATTAATTCTATTTCAGCTTATTGTACACACGCTATTAATTCTTAAATATTTCAGCTTAAGCTCACGGAAGTATCTCAACTTATAACTACACGTGGGCTCTTTGTGACCGTTGGTTTACTACAATCCCCTTAAAATTACCTGCCTCACTTTGTAATTTTCCCCACAAAAGGTCCTGTGAAAGAGAAATTATTAGTTCTAACTACTCTTAAATATTCCACATCCATACCATGCCTCCACTCTTTCATTACGGAGCACAACAAAAAAACAGGTCTTTACAGCAGAAGGTTCAGCGGCAGAGAGCTGAAACATGGCCGTATTCTCGATTCTCTCGCACCTCTCTCGAAGTGGGAGAAGCACCCTGCTACCTTATTGGTCAGCCACATTTCAGACGCTCAAAGCTCTGGTAACTTCCATCTCTTTGGTCTCACCAAAGGTAGCCAAAGGATCGACTCAAAGATGATCATATATTCCGATTCACTATCTGTGGTTAGCAGACGACCATACATTCATTCCTTTCACAGATCTCACCAAACTGGATGTAGGGATTTATTTTGAGGGAGTGCACATGTGATCAGTTAAATAAATAAATTGTCATTCTTTCCCACACTGGTATCCGGCTTCGCTGTATTAATTGAAATTGAGTTACTTTTACACAAAAAATGTGTTGTTCTGACAAGAATTTCGTACCTATTTTCAATGTTGGGCGGTACTGTACCCTTTCACTCTACCAAGAAACGTGCCAGAACTGTGAGCTCACATCAACGATGCTTTCGAACTAATTGATGGGGACATGCTGCGCCGAGTGTGGGAGGAACTTGATTATCGGCTTGGTGTCTGCCGAATCACTAAAGCGGCACATATCGAACATTTGTGAATGCCTAAAAGAACTTTTTGAGTTTTTGTGTGTGTGCAAAGCATTGTGAAAATATCTCAAATAATAAAGTTATTGTAGAGCTGTGAAATCGCTTCAATCATTTGTAATAATCCTGTATGTTCGAAAATCCTACTGCATATCGACGTGGACGATGGCCACCGTTCATGTGGGTACAGGCTACAGCACGTTTCCTCATCGTTTCTGTACACTTTCAAAAATGCCAGGCGTATTCCGAATGCATTGATAATCATCCAGAATGAGTTCCCTGCGCTCAATGAGACTCAGCTGCCAAGCCACGATCGACACGCATGTCGTCGATTATTCGTACTGCGTATTCCCGAGCAGAGACATGAAAGTGTGACTGTGCACCATCATGTACGTACCTCAGCAGCAGCACAAAGGTAGCCTCAGATATTAACAGTGTTGTAACATTGCAATGACTGCATTTACGCTTACGTCATATAGGAGCAGCCAGTGGTTTCTGGAGCTATGTTTACTGTGATTATTTTCTTGTTTCACTGCCCTCTAGTCGCCGCTTTGGTTTGTACCTGTAATAACCAAACACCTTGAGCGATTAAATAGGAGAAGGATGTAGGAAGAGTATTAGGAAGAGTTAGGAGGTGGAAGGCAGGTGGTATGAGACTGGTAGGAATACTCCCAATTAAATGCGAGGGTCACGCGAGTACAGCTGCGTCTCTGGTCAAAACAGGGGCCGAATTTCTGAGATTTCTCAGGCGGAAACCATTGTCATCATTAAATAAAATCGTCCCATAGCTCTTCTACCACAACTATGTCGCAGAAGAATAAAGTCAACATCGACTTTTGAACAGTTTCAGGCACTGCGTACTGGTGTCAGTGCTCTGCCAAAGTGCAAGTACCAGGCAGTGAGAGCTGTGACTATCGCATTGGCGGGGGACCTAGTGAACGCCAGGATATTTGATCATTAAAAACGTTTTCATGGACCCAAGAACCTCTACCGTCTTCAGTACAGCGCGAAAGATCACTGGGACTTTGTTCTCGGTGAGGATCTGACCTACCTCTGACGAAAGACTTCCTACATATGGCCGAAAAAGCATGGATTTAAACCTCTCTACATCCTCCTCCTTATTCGGTAGCTTCGCCTAAGATGATTATGAGGGGAGGTCTAATGAAAACTGAACAGCCGTCACAATGGGACCATGGAATGGTTCGATCCAAAACTAACCGCCACATATAATGTAACCTCCCCACAAAATTTTTAAAAATAAATAATATGAGTATGATTCTAATTTTTGCGTAACTTCCCCACAAAATAAAATAAATATTATTTGGTTAATGATTCTAATTTTAGTGTAACCTCAAAACAAAATTGCTTCACATTTATAATCTCCGTACAGAAATGCATTCACATTTAATGTACCCACAAAATTCTTTTCTCATTTTATGTAAGTTCGAAACAGAAAAATTCCTAATCCTCGTAATAAAAAATAAATTCAGTAACCTGGTAAATCTTGGACGACAGCAGTGCTGCGTCAAAGCCCTGTAAGATCATTCTGAATAAAAAAGCAAATAAATTCTTACCTCAATAAATTCGCCAAATATCTGCTCTTACTATAAAATTTTTCCGGCACAGCTCTGTGCAATGCTGGCCGATAGATTTGTCATTTAAGAAAGTAAGCAACTGATTTTTCTTTTGCTACAATCGAAATGATCATGGATTGGATAAATTAGTAAATTCTTTAAATTGAAATGACTTGTAAAAAAATATTACTTTATATGACCAAGATTATTATTAGGACATTTTTAAAACATTTAAACCGGAGTTCAGATACATTACTAGATATACGCGACGCTGCTTTTTACCTTATACAATAATACTCAGGCTCCGGCATCGCTGCACCGCGACCGGTCAGCCAACACGATACACCAGACCAGAGCAGAGCAGACCCCACACAAGCGCAGACTAGCGCAGACTAGCAACAACTTACTGCTACAGCTACACAGTACCTACTCAGTCAACACTGCTCTCTGGTCAGCGATTCTCTTATACCTTGCATATCACAGGCAGCGCATGAGCAATACATCGAAATTACATCTGCTCGGACCTCTTACATAAAATTACATCTGCTCGGACCTCTTACAATAACACTATTTGTTTATAGTTCATCCAAATTATTTTTTTATTTTTTTGCATTAAGATTTTTCCATATTGGTACTATTTTTTTCTATATATGTAACGTAAAGTGTGCTATACTGAAGGTTGAAGTTCTTTGAATTGTATGTGAGTAATCTATGAAAAACATTATGTAAATTGCTTATTACGGTAAATAATTTTCTGATGACATTTTGTAACTAAAAATACCTGTGTGTATAAACTGTTCATGTTGATATAAATCTGACAGTTGTAAGAAATGGTCACGCTAGGGAACAATGTAAGAAATAGGTGTTATGTAAAAGCCAGTGTGCTTTTGTTTGAAACGAAAGTGGCTCTGGGGGCTGGAAAAGGTGGAAGGGGCGAATTGGCGCGCTACCTAGAGCAAGCGCGAGTAGTAAGTCACACAGTCTGTAGGCAGCAGTGATTGAGGCAACACCCTTGTGGAGCAGGAGAAGCTTTGCCTGCAAATTTGCACAAAAATGCCTCGAATGAAGACTGCAAACGGCTTACGGCATAGCTGCGAGTTGTTGGGCTGCTGTAGGTAAAATTTAACCGCGCCATGAAGAGAAACTGAGCCCATACAGCAAGATCTTGATGGCCGTACTATGGGTAGTGTAGCCGTCATAACTGTTTGCCACACTCAAGCCTACAGCAACCACCTAAGATTTCTTTTTGGTATTTTACTTTTGTACAGTGTGAATCATTAATTTAAGCTGTGTTTTATCAGTGAATAATCATTCTTGAACTGGTTCACCCTCTTATTTTATCCTAATCATACACATATATAGGGTTCCTTTCTGGTATTTGATTAATCCGAGTATCCTATTTTACAGACTTACGAAGTGCCAAGTTAAAATAAAGAGGCACCACTTAAATTTTGTGTGTGTAAATAATGAGATGTATGTGGAAGGGACTAAATCATGTAGCAATGTAATTAAGTCTCAGTAGTGGAAGAGTGTAAATTGAATAGAGTGAACTTAAATGAAATTTTGCATCATAAAATTAAAGAGTTCATAAATATTTTAATCTTGAGAAATAGTTAAAGAAAAGTTGTCGTGATTGTTTCACTGAAAGGCGTAATGAAAATTTTAGTTAGAGTAATAACACGTCCATGCTTTAGTACATTACAGCGAAATAAAGTTAAACTGTTCATGTTTTATTAGTTTTCTTAAGTAATGGAAACTGTTGCTTACGTAAAATTCAGTCAGAATCAACCAAAGCTAGTAGAATCTGTTAAATGGCTGTACAGGCTTAGTTCTAAGAGTAATAGCTCTTGAAAGTAAATTCCAGTAAGAAAGAGGTTTTCTTGAAGTGAAATGTTCATTATAAAAAGTGTGTGATTTAGTATCTAAGTACTCTAGCATTTAAGTTTGTTGGTTATAGAAAGTGCTTTTCTAAACGTCGCCTCTGGCCAAACTTTTTTTAGGTTCCTTGAAGTTATCTTCTGGGCTTTTCCTTTTCTTTTAAAAACGTAATGTATAAGGGTTCAGTAGTCAAATAATTTTAGTGTCTCAATCAACATTGTATATCTGAAGAAGCAAGTTAGACAGTAGTAAGAGAGTAGGCGAAATTCATACTTCTGCTTTTCCAATACTTCACTGTTTCATTGCCTGGATAGGCTGGTGACCGTTAGTACATATTTTAAACCACTTGGAACTGAGTTGTCCTAGCTTCAATATAATACTAGTCGTACTGCGTTTCTTTCTAACCACTGTGTAAGGTCTTAGGAAAAGAATTGGATAGTCTGATTTACTTATTCATTGGACACAACAGACGCTCAAATCCCGTAAAAAGGGTAACTCTATTTGTTAGCTTTCTTTTCCTATTAACAGGGCTATTCTCCCAAAGTGTACTTTATTTGGAAAGTAAGCTAATTTTAGTAAGAGGGCTATACTTGGCAACATAAGGACAGGGTTTTCTGTTACTTAGGTAAAAGCATACTAAATACGATAGTAGTGGTAGAGTTATAGACACGCATTAAGACATTTATCCCACTGGGGGACGAGATGAACAAATCCTGTGCCATAGAAGGCGATCGGCTGCCAACGGATCCATCAGAACCCCTCTCTGTCTTGCACCTCCTCGTACGGCTGAAATCAACGTCCACCCACCTCTTTCCTCAGGCCGCCAAAGCTATGACAATTATACGGTGAAAGATCCGGGCTGTATAGGATATACGAGAAATCGCACAAATCTAAGGGCCGTCAATTCGACTAAATACCTAGGAATTACAATTACGAGTAACTTATATTGGAAAGACCGCATAGATAACATTATGGGGAAGGAGAAACAAAGACTGCGCTTTGTTGGCAGAACACTTAGAAGATGCGACAAACCCACTGAAGAGACAGCTTACATTACACTTGTCCATCCTCTGCTGGAATATTGCTGCACGGTATGGGATCCTTACCAGGTAGGATTGACGGGGGACATCGAAAAAGTGAATAGAAGGGTAGCTCGTTTTGTGTTATCGCCCAACAGGGGTGAGTGTGTCACTGATATGATACGCGAGTTGGGCTGGCAGTCACTGAAACAATGGCGGTTTTGTTTCCATCGAGATCTGTTTACGAAATTTCAATCGCCAACTTTCTCTTCTGAATGCGAAAATATTTTGTTGAAACCCACCTACGTAGGGGGAAATGATTATCGCAATCAAATAAGAGAAATGAAAGCTCGAACTGAAAGATTTAGATGTTCCTTTTTCCGAGGCGCCATTCGAGAGTGAAGTGGTAGAAAGTAGTATGAAAATGGTTCGATTAACCCTCTGCCAGGCACTTAAGTGAGAATTGCAGAGTAACCATGTAGATGTAGATGTAGATGTAGATGTGGGGGCGGGCGCTACCGTGCGGCAGGATGACTCCGTCCGACTGCATTCCTGATCGTTTTGACTTTATGGAGCGGCATAGTTTGCTCAGAGAGTATTCATAGGGCTGAGCACTGATTGTGGTTCCACGCAGAGGGCACCTGCAGTCGAAGAAGGAGGTCGTGATGTCCTCAAGTAGTGCCGCCACTTTGAGCCCACTGCTAACGGCAGAGCCAGCACTGGAAGCATCCCACTCCTCCCCCGCCAAACAAATCCAAAGCCCAAGTTCCGATAAATTACACGATAACGCCCGCCCCCACGCTGCCAATCAGAAGAAGGCTATACTTCAGCGATTTTGTTGTCAAAGACAGCAACAACCTCCGTACAGACCGGATCTTTCACCGTGTGATTTTCACATCTCTGGCGAGCTGAAGAAAGACACGAGCAGACGTCGGTTTCATTCGGACGAGGAGGTGAAAGAGTGGCTGCGGTTATAGCTTCCTCAGTGGCCGACGGCGTCCTACGAAAGAGGAAATGGTCACCTGGACCCCAGTGGGGTAAATGTTTTGACATGTGTGGTTGAATGGAGAGATTCTGTGGTGTAGGGTGTTCTGTTTCCATTTGACTGCCACTTATTTATCGTACGTGAGCCCGTCCCTCAGTCTGCGCTCGCTGTCAGTTGAAAAAAAATGGCTCTGAGCACTATGGGACTCAACATCTGAGGTCATCAGTCCATAGAACTTAGAACTACTTAAACCTAACTAATCTAAGGACAACACAAACATCCATGCCCGAGGCAGGATTCGAACCTGCGACTGTAGCGGTCGCGCGGTCCCAGACTGATGCGCCTAGAACAGCTCGGCCACACCGGCCAGTCGCCTAAAAAACTGTGGCTCATAGGAAGTGCAAACCGGCAAAACAAGTATATCCAGAAGGAAAATACTGGGCAGAAGAAGCGAAGATAGCTATGGTAAAGATAGATGCATCATGTAGAAAAACTGAAGAGACCTTTAGAGTAAGTAGACGCACATGTATAAGCTCAGATGACAAACGCATACTGAACAAACAGGAGATGGCTGAAAGCTGGAATGAATGTATAGAGGCATATACAAGGAAACAAACATGATTACAATACTAAAGGAAGAGAAGAAGAAAAAGTCAAGATTTGATGAGAATAATAGAACAGAGCTCCAAAGAACTAAAATGAAACATGCCTCCTGGAGTTAACGATATTCACTCAGAATTACTGAGAACTTTGAAAGCCAGGCATGTTAAAGCTACTCCATCTGGTATGCAAGATACAATTCCCGTTCCAAAGATAGCAGGTGCTGACAGTTGTATCGGTATATAAGTCGTGACTACAAAATATTGGCACGAACCGTATATGTAAAAAAGGATAAACTGGTCGAAGCCTGTCCCGGGGAACATCCATTTGGGTTCGGGACAAATGTGCGAAAATGTGAGATTATACTTGCACTACGACTTACATAGAAGAAAGACTGAAGAAAGTGATACCATTGGTGGTGGTACATAGTCGCAGCACTGGAAGCACACCTGAATCAACACTTCGTAACACTTCTACATTTAGATAAATCTTTCGACAGTTTTAACTCGAACACACTCTTCGGTATTTTGAAGATAGTAAGGGTACAATACAGGCAGTGAAAAGTTGTCCGAAACTTTTATAGAGACCATACTGCAGTTATAAGTGTCTAAGGAGGTGAAAGGAAAGCAGTGGCTGATAAGTGATTGAGAAATTAAGTCAGGATTGTGATCTATGATCCATGCTATTCAGTCTGAGCATTGGGCAGGCAAGAGAAGAAACCAAGGAAATTGTTTGAAAGTGAATGAAAGTTCAGGGAGAACAAATAAAATATTTGAGGTTCGTTGATGACGTTCTAATTGTGCCTGGCACGGCAAGGGACGAGAAAGAGAAGCTGAACGGGATGGACAGTGTCTTGAAAAGATGTTATACGATGAATATCAACAAAAGGAAACCAATGGTAGTAGTACGTAGTCGCAGCTCCGGAAGCACACTGGAATCAACATTGGATTCTCATTACCTACTACAGCGCTACGGCGTTTTCTATTGTCTAACAGTTAAAGTTTCAACGAGTGGAAACTTCCCGTGTCTGTCCGAAGTCATCCGACTTCCACCGATTCCTTACTTCTCAGGAATGTGCCAGGTTATATTGTGTGTACAGCACGTCCATTTAGGGGAAAAAAGCATCGGAATCACCACTTCATCCTGTTTGCTTCTGGTCATATGGCTAGCCATCAGGAGGCAGAATGAGACACCGTGAAGGGATCGGAGGGCGCCACAGTATAGTGAGGAGTGAGGTGGGGAAGGGGGCAGGAGGGGAGAGGAGGAAGTGGGAGGGGGGGGGGGGAGGCAAACGTAATCCGCGGCCGCGACTGCATTATAGTCGATCACCCCACTAATGCATGACATTACGCCGGCAGCCTCGGCAATAGATATTAGGTAGGCGGCTCCGCGTGATGCGTCTGATGGCCGACTGATTGGCGGCAGTGTCTACACGCGTGCGCGATGGACGAGCCACTGTCACTTAATCGAAGAGCTCCCGATGCAACGACAGAACGGTTTAGATACGATACAAATTTCTCTCTGAATGATTTGCTAACACAGGAAAACCTCGGAGGTGTTACGAGAAGGAGACGCTATCCATTTCATTTAATGAACGTGGTAAAGAGATTCTGCAAGAACACGTAAGTCTTTGTAGAGAAGGTGTCAAAACGAAAAATTCTTCACGAGAAGCTATGTTGTCACACAAGGGTAAAGTTTATTCCATATACAGGGTGAGTCACCTAACGTTACCGCTGGATATATTTCGTAAACCACATCAAATACTGACGAACCGATGCCACAGGTCGAACGTGAGGAGAGGGGCTAGTGTAATTGTTTAATACAAACCATACAAAAATGCACGGAAGTATGTTTTTTAACACAAACCTACGTTTTTTTAAATGGAACCACGTTAGTTTTGTTAGCACATCTGAACAAATAAACAAATACGTAATCAGTGCCGTTTGTTGCATTGTAAAATGTTAATTACATCCGGAGATATTGTAACCTAAAGTTGACGCTTGTAACTTCCGACGTTCAGTTGCGTGTTGTAACAAACACGGGCCACGGTCGTGTTTCTACAGAATGATCTGCCAACGTTGCTCAAAAATGTCCCACTGGAAACGCGTCGACGTATGTGGTATCAGCATGATGGTGCACCTGCACATTCCGCAATTAACACTAGGCTGACGCTTGACAGGATGTTCGACGGGCGTGGAGAACGCATAAATTGGCCAGCCCGTTCTCCTGATCTTACACCTCTGGACTTCTTTCTGTGGAGTACGTTAAAGGAGAATGTGTGCCGTGATGTGCCTACAACCCCAGAGGATATGAAACAACGTATTGTGGCAGCATGCGGCGACCTTACACCAGATGTACTGCGGCGTGTACGACATTCATTACCCCAGAGATTGCAATTGTGTGCAGCAAATGATGGCCACCACATTGAACATCTATTGGCCTGACATGTCGGGACACACTCTATTCCACTCCGTAATTGAAAACGGAAACCACGTGTGTACGTGTGCCTCACCCCTCATGGTAATGTACATGTCTGTCAGTGAAAAAGACTAATAAAAAGGTGTTAGCATGTGGACGTAATGTGCTGTTCCAGTCTCTTCTGTACCTAAGGTCCATCACCGTTCCCTTTGGATCCCTACGTAATTCGGTGCTCTCCGATACACACGATCGAACAGTGGAGGAGTGGTACTCAAGCGTCAACTTTAGGTTACAATATCACCGGATGTAATTAACATTTTACAATGCAACAAACGGCACGGGTTACGTATTTGTTTATATGTTCAGATGTGATAACAAAACTAACGGGGTTCCATTTAAAAAAACGTAGGTTTGTGTTAAAAAACATACTTCCGTGCATTTTTTATGGTTTGTATTAACTAATTACACTAGCTCCTTTCCTCACGTTCGGTCTGTGGAATCGATTCGTCAGTATTTGATGTGGTTTACGAAATATATCCAGCGGTAATGTTAGGAGACTCACCCTGTATACTATAGATATTGAAGTTAGGGTGTGACTGTGTTTGAAACTCCTTCACGCTGAAGCAGATGGACGTATTTAGATGAATTTTGGAATAGAGATAGCGTAAACCCTGAATTAACACATAGGTCACCTTCTGTTCCGAAAAAGCTGTTTCCGAGGGATGGTCAATGTGACTAATGTTCCTGTGGAGAGACTAACGTGACTGAAAAATCACTCATGAAAGTTAACCATCAAATGAAAGCATTAAGCTTAGCGCTGAGATTGGTTTTCATCTGTTTTGACAAACGAAATTATTGATGCCACGAATTGCTACGATCCCATCGACCGTGCCTTTCCAGTTCAAACGCTTCGATTTCCTTTTTCGATTTCCTTTGAACGTGGTCTTCTCGATCAGTACGTATTCATTTGGTCGTACCACGTCTTTGGCACTATAATATCCCTTGGCCCGTACTAGCGGTCAGGAGTCGTGAAACGATAAACTGATCATTTCAACGTCCTTCCTATTATTATTGGTTCAAAGTTAATATACAGGTATATCGCGAGGCGGTGCGTCTCGCCTGCATGAGCGAAATATTTATTCCTTAGTGTTGCACCCTGGCGAGCGAAGAAATGTAAGAAAATCAGTATGTGACCGGACGTTGTTGGTAGGCGGGATAACGAGAGGACGTGTATGAAGTGTGTGCAATGAAACAGTCGTTATAAGCCGCCATACTGTATAATTTGTATGTTTTCAGATTCACAAGCGGTATGTAACGTTAATGTGTAGTTTATTAACAGCCATAATACAGTCTGGTGCATTTCAATGGTAATTTATCGTACTTATTTTTGATCAAAAGATTCTGAAAAAGAAACTGTAATGTACGACTAGCTTGTATAGGACTTCGAACATTTGGTGGTCGATGTTTGCTGTAGAACCAGCATCAATAATACGGTCAAAAGCATAGAGAATGTTTTCTCCGCCAAAATGAAATCATTTCACTCGAAGCCAATCATCGAATGACCAAATACGAATGGCAGTATCCCAGTCCGAGAAGATACTACAGAAGTTTTCTTTCTCTCACTTTTAAAGAATTTTACAAGTGCCCCTCGGAGTCGGCAGCTGCTTCTCCACCACGAGAGTTAACTTGTCTATGTGTAGACTACGAAATTACGTACGCTGTGGGAGTAGTCGACGCGCTTCTGGAAATTGCCCTTCACAGACATACAAACAGAGACACTACGCACACTAGTTCAATAACAGCAAGTTTAATATTACCAGCTTAAAAACATTAATTTCCTCTTTTGAGCTATAATATTAAACACGGACAGATCTTCATTAGCTGCTTGAGTGTATCGAGAGCCATAAATCTCTACACATGAACACAGAGAACAAGGACCCTTGGAACGTTGGTTGCAGAGATGTATTACAGTAGATTTCCGACACCACACACACCAAGACAGTTGTGGTCTTTTCCGCTCTGGATATGTCTCAAACTGTCGTGAAATTATTTATTCCATTTGCTGGTACATTTTGCAGTTCGCTACTCGGTTTCTTAAAAAAGATTTTCCTTATTTAAACGGGTGACACAGATAACGCGGAACAAATACAAGAAACGCGCGTTATCATACAAGGTTCAAATGGTTCAAATGGCTCTGAGCACTATGGGACTCAACTGCTGAGGTCATTAGTCCCCTAGAACTATTTAAACCTAACTAACCTAAGGACATCACAAACATCCATGCCCGAGGCAGGATTCGAACCTGCGACCGTAGCGGTCTTGCGGTTCCAGACTGCAGCGCCTTTAACCGCACGGCCACTTCGGCCGGCTACAAGGCCAAATTCAGATACTATGACTCCGCAGTACAACGTGAAGTATTTTACGCTTCGGCGTGTCTTATTTTAAATAAAAAGAAAGGAAGCCTCTGAGGAATACAATCGGACCGCAGAAGAATACGCGTGGGATGTGGATGAACAGAAAAACGCTAAACGCTACAAGTACACCGAAAACAAAACGGAAACGATGAGGCAAACGGAGGTTAAAGTTCTACGGACACCTGCTAAGGATGGATGAAAGCAGACTGACCAAAAGGGTCTTCAACTAAATCGTGCGGTTACAGGCCACGTCCAAATGAACAGACGAGGTGAAGAGTGTTGCAGCGAAACATGGAATTGTGCACCACAGATGGTTCTCAATAACAGAGTTCAAAAGCAGAGGTAACAGTGTAGAATCATTTCAAAAGAAACCAACAATCATTACGCCCAAGCAGACCATCTCCGAGGAGGAGAGAGAAAATAAGAAGTGAAAGAATGAAGAGGTTCTGGGAGGAAACGAGAAGAAAAGACAAGAAGTCTTAAGTTTCTTGCGGTCCATAGTTGGCCAAATTCAGAAAGAAAAAGAAACGAGTGAGTTCTGAAAGTCATGTATCTTTGGTGTGACGTCATAAGCGAGTGACTGGGTGTGAGATCGCTCTCCAAGTTTTGATATATTTTTAGGTTTCAGATACATATTTTGACGGTTTTTGTGGTAATATTTACTATATAAGTTACTTATTAGTGGTTTCTTCATTCACCTGTGCCTTTCTTGTGTTGTGACCTGATATTTGTGAGTGTTTCGTATCGAGCAACGTAACCTCTTACCTGTGTTTACATTCCGCGCTGACCAGTTGTAGCTGTAGCGGCGCATCGAAAGCTAAGTACTAATTAATTGTTTGTGTATAGTGGTTTATTTAGGAACTTTAGTAGTCTTCAACCGGAGTTTCTGTTTTCTGGTGAAATAATTTCAGAAGAACGTTTTGGGAACTGTTTTTAGCTTCGTTACTGTGTCATTAGACGTTTGATTCTCTTTCTGTATTAGTCTTTTGTTATACTCACATTTCTTGTTTATTAATACTGTTAATAATAGTAGTTACTTCCCTTATAGAGTAAGTTTGTGATTATTGTAGTCAGGTTTTTAACATCTTCTTATTGTAGTAGCGGAACTTAGAAAAAGTAAAATTTTACCATGAGTGAGAAGTGTGAGCTTTGCCGTAGGTTCGTGAGTAGTGGATTGCGGTGTGAGACTTGTTCGAAGTATTTTCACTGGGGGGAATGCAGTGGGGAAGCCAGTGGGCATTCTGGTGAGATCCTCTCCTGGAACTGCAGGTTATGTAGCAAGAGTAAGTTGATAGAGGAACAAGAGCGTAAGATCTGTGCCCTTCACGTGCAGCTGAAAAACGCACAGGAGGAGCTAGATAGGATGAGGAGGGAGAAGGGGGTTGGGGAATGGGAGCTGGCTGTTGGCAAGAGATCTGCTAGGAGAAGAACATTTTCAGATAGTTTTACTATTGATGTTTACAATAGATACGACCAACTGTCAGAGTCTAGTGGAGAGGAATCTCTAGTAGCTGTAGATGTAGGAAGTATGCAGCAGACCTCAGTAGTTACGGTGGCTAGAACAGTAGCAAAGTCGAAGAGGAAGAAGAAGGTTCTGCTGTTAGGTAGTTCTCATGGTAGAGGTGTAGGCCAGCAGTTGCAGGATGCGCTGCGGAGTGAGTACCAGGCCATCAGCATTGTGAAGCCTAATGAAGGATTGGCTCAGGTGACTGTTAACGTAGGGGGGTTATGTAGGGATTTTACTAAAGAGGATCAGGTAGTGATTGTGGGTGGGGCTGGTAATAATATTGATAGGGATGGGGAGTATAACATAGATGGTGACCTCGAAAAGGTAGCCACTCAGACTGGCAACACGAATGTGCATTTCATGGAACTGTTTCAGCGTCACCATCGGCCTCATCTTAATACAGCCGTCAGGCGTAATAACATGAGACTTGGGGGTGCGCTGATGACAGAAAGCATGGGTCACATTTCAGTGGTGTCGGTGGAGTCTATCAGCAGGACGGGTTTCACTGGACATGGCCTGCACCTCAACAGGTATGGGAAGGGGAGGTTGGCAAAGCTTATAGGTGACCGCATAGGTGGGGTTGGTGGGATCACTCATGGGAAAATTCCTGCAGTAGTGGGTGTTAGAGCTGCACCTTTTTTAGATTGAAGTCAGCTGATAGGTATTCCTGCTTAAGGGAAGTCTCTGTAAGAAAGGAACCACTTTTGACAAAGCTTAGGTATCGAGTAATGAGGGAATTAGTATATTTCATCAAAATATACAAGATATTAGAGATAAAGTTAGTGAACTGCTTATAAATGTTGACTCTGAAATTATTGGTATATCCGAACATTTCTTAAATAAGGAGATAATTCAGAGGCTTCCTTTACCAGGATACAGGTTGGTTGGCAGCTTTTCGAGGAGCTCTTTGCGGTGTGGGGGAGTAGCCATGTATGTGAAAAACGGCATCCCATTTGAGTCAATTGATGTTTCAAAGTACTGCACTGAAAAGGTGTTTGAATGTTGTGCAGGTGTGATTCCCCCCCATGAACCACGGACCTTGCCGTTGGTGGGGAGGCTTGCGTGCCTCAGCGATACAGATAGCCGTACCGTAGGTGCAACCACAACGGAGGGGTATCTGTTGAGAGGCCAGACAAACGTGTGGTTCCTGAAGAGGGGCAGCAGCCTTTTCAGTAGTTGCAAGGGCAACAGTCTGGATGATTGACTGATCTGGCCTTGTAACAATAACCAAAACGGCCTTGCTGTGCTGGTACTGCGAACGGCTGAAAGCAAGGGGAAACTACAGCCGTAATTTTTCCCGAGGGCATGCAGCTTTACTGTATGATTACATGATGATGGCGTCCTCTTGGGTAAAATATTCCGGAGGTAAAATAGTCCCCCATTCGGATCTCCGGGCGGGGACTACTCAAGAGGATGTCGTTATCAGGAGAAAGAAAACTGGCGTTCTACGGATCGGAGCGTGGAATGTCAGATCCCTTAATCGGGCAGGTAGGTTAGAAAATTTAAAAAGGGAAATGGATAGGTTGAAGTTAGATATAGTGGGAATTAGTGAAGTTCGGTGGCAGGAGGAACAAGACTTCTGGTCAGGTGACTACAGGGTTATAAACACAAAATCAAATAGGGGTAATGCAGGAGTAGGTTTAATAATGAATAGGAAAATAGGAATGCGGGTAAGCTACTACAAACAGCATAGTGAACGCATTATTGTGGCCAAGATAGATACGAAGCCCACACCTACTACAGTAGTTCAAGTTTATATGCCAACTAGCTCTGCAGATGACGAAGAAATTGAAGAAATGTATGATGAAATAAAAGAAATTATTCAGATTGTGAAGGGAGACGAAAATTTAATAGTCATGGGTGACTGGAATTCGAGTGTAGGAAAAGGGAGAGAAGGAAACATAGTAGGTGAATATGGATTGGGGGACAGAAATGAAAGAGGAAGCCGCCTGGTAGAATTTTGCACAGAGCACAACATAATCATAACTAACACTTGGTTTAAGAATCATGAAAGAAGATTGTATACATGGAAGAACCCTGGAGATACTAAAAGGTATCAGATAGATTATATAATGGTAAGACAGAGATTTAGGAACTAGGTTTTAAATTGTAAGACATTTCCAGGGGCAGATGTGGACTCTGACCACAATCTATTGGTTATGACCTGTAGATTAAAACTGAAGAAACTGCAAAAAGGTGGAAATTTAAGGAGATGGGACCTGGATAAACTAAAAGAACCAGAGGTTGTACAGAGATTCAGGGAGAGCATAAGGGAGCAATTGACAGGAATGGGGGAAATAAATACAGTAGAAGAAGAATGGGTAGCTTTGAGGGATGAAGTAGTGAAGGCTGAAGTGGACTGACAAGGCAGCCAGTCCACAGTGACGGGTAGCCGATAGAAAGGCACGCGTACACACTCACGCCGACGGGCATCAATTCTGGAACAGGATAACTATTGAATGGTAGCAAGAAAAGTACGTAGCTGCTTTATACTTAACTTTATTAGTTGATGACTACAGCATTCTTCTTGAGACATTTATACTATCTCTCAAAGTAGGTAAGGCTAATGGCGCCTTGCTAGGTCGTAGCCATGGACTTAGCAGAAGGCTATTCTAACTGGCTCTCGGCAAATGAGAGGAAGGCTTCGTCCTTATGGTCGCTAGCAATCTCCTCGTACAACTGGGGCGAGTGCTATATCGTCTCTCGAGACCTGCCTTGTGGTGGCGCTAGGTCTGCGATCACACAGTGGCGACACGCGGGTCCCACATGTACTAAATGGACCGCGGCCGATTTAAGCTACCACCTAGCAAGTGTGGTGTCTGGCGGTGACACCACAAAGGCAGCAGAGGATCAAGTAGGTAAAAAGACGAGGGCTAGTAGAAATCCTTGGGTAACAGAAGAAATATTGAATTTAATTGATGAAAGGAGAAAATATAAAAATGCAGTAAGTGAAAGAGGCAAAAAGGAATACAAACGTCTCAAAAATGAGATCGACAGGAAGTGCAAAATGGCTAAGCAGGGATGGCTAGAGGACAAATGTAAGGATGTAGAGGCCTATCTCACTAGGGGTAAGATAGATACTGCCTACAGGAAAATTAAAGAGACCTTTGGAGATAAGAGAACGACTTGTATGAATATTAAGAGCTCAGATGGAAACCCAGTTCTAAGCAAAGAAGGGAAAGCAGAAAGGTGGAAGGAGTATATAGAGGGTCTATACAAGGGCGATGTACTTGAGGACAATATTATGGAAATGGAAGAGGATGTAGATGAAGATGAAATGGGAGATACGATACTGCGTGAAGAGTTTGACAGAGCACTGAAAGACCTGAGTCGAAACAAGGCCCCCGGAGTAGACAATATTCCATTGGAACTACTGACGGCCTTGGGAGAGCCAGTCCTGACAAAACTCTACCATCTGGTGAGCAAGGTGTATGAAACAGGTGAAATACCCTCAGACTTCAAGAAGAATATAATAATTCCAATCCCGAAGAAAGCAGGTGTTGACAGATGTGAAAATTACCGAACTATCAGCTTAATAAGTCACAGCTGCAAAATACTAACACGAATTCTTTACAGACGAATGGAAAAACTAGTAGAAGCCAACCTCGGGGAAGATCAGTTTGGATTCCGTAGAAACACTGGAACACGTGAGGCAATACTGACCTTACGACTTATCTTAGAAGAAAGATTAAGGAAAGGCAAACCTACGTTTCTAGCATTTGTAGACTTAGAGAAAGCTTTTGACAATGTTGACTGGAATACTCTCTTTCAAATTCTAAAGGTGGCAGGGGTAAAATGCAGGGAGCGAAAAGCTATTTACAATTTGTACAGAAACCAGATGGCAGTTATAAGAGTGGAGGGACATGAAAGGGAAGCAGTGGTTGGGAAGGGAGTAAGACAGGGTTGTAGCCTGTCCCCGATGTTGTTCAATCTGTATATTGAGCAAGCAGTAAAGGAAACAAAAGAAAAATTCGGAGTAGGTATTAAAATTCATGGAGAAGAAATAAAAACTTTGAGGTTCGCCGATGACATTGTAATTCTGTCAGAGACAGCAAAGGACTTGGAAGAGCAGTTGAATGGAATGGACAGTGTCTTGAAAGGAGGATATAAGATGATCATCAACAAAAGCAAAACAAGGATAATGGAATGTAGTCTAATTAAGTCGGGTGATGCTGAGGGAATTAGATTAGGAAATGAGGCACTTAAAGTAGTAAAGGAGTTTTGCTATTTGGGGAGCAAAATAACTGATGATGGTAGAAGTAGAGAGGATATAAAATGTAGGCTGGCAATGGCAAGGAAAGCGTTTCTGAAGAAGAGAAATTTGTTAACATCCAGTATTGATTTAAGTGTCAGGAAGTCATTTCTGAAAGTATTCGTATGGAGTGTAGCCATGTATGGAAGTGAAACATGGACGATAAATAGTTTGGACAAGAAGAGAATAGAAGCTTTCGAAATGTGGTGCTACAGAAGAATGCTGAAGATTAGATGGGTAGATCACATAACTAATGAGGAAGTATTGAATAGGATTGGGGAGAAGAGAAGTTTGTGGCACAACTTGACCAGAAGAAGGGATCGGTTGGTAGGACATGTTCTGAGGCATCAAGGGATCACCAATTTAGTATTGGAGGGCAGCGTGGAGGGTAAAAATCGTAGGGGGAGACCAAGAGATGAATACACTAAGCAGATTCAGAAGGATGTAGGTTGCAGTAGGTACTGGGAGATGAAAAAGCTTGCACAGGATAGAGTAGCATGGAGAGCTGCATCAAACCAGTCTCAGGACTGAAGACCACAACAACAACAACAGGTGTGATTAAATTTAACGGAGCTTGTTATTTATAGATCCCCAAACTCCGATTTCACAACATTTTTGCTAAAGCTAGAGGAGGTTCTTGGTTCACTTTGTAGGAAATACAAAAAGTTTGTTATATGTGGTGACTTCAATATTAATTGTACAAGTGATTGTGCAACGAAGAGGATGCTGGTAGACCTCCTTAATTCATATAATCTTATGCAAACCGTATTCTTTCCAACGAGAATGCAAGGGAACAGTAGAACAACCATAGACAACATTTTTGTTCATTCCAAATTACTAGGAGGGCATTCTGTTAGCAAAAAGGTGAATGGCCTTTCAGATCATGATGCACAAATTTTAACTCTAAAAGATTTTTGTGCTGCATCACGTGTTAAATATAGTCATCAGCTGTTTAGAAAAGCTGATCCAGTTGCTGTAGAGACCATTGTAAACCTCATCAAGGATCAAGAGTGGCAAGATGTTTACAGCGCTGATACAGTAGACGATAAATATAATGCTTTTCTCCAGACTTTTCTCATGCTCTTTGAAAGTTGCTTTCCGCTAGAACGTTCAAAACAGGGTACTAGCACAAACAGGCAGCCTGGGTGGCTGACTAAAGGGATAAGGATATCTTGTAGAACAAAGTGGCAATTATATCAAAACGTTAGAAACAGTTAAAATCTAAATGCAACAGCCCATTACAAACAGTATCGTAAGATGCTTAAAAATGTTATTAGGAAGGCAAAAAGTATGTGGTATGCAGACAGAATAGCTAAGTCTCAGGATAAAATTAAAACCATATGGTCAGTCGTAAAGGAAGTGGCTGGTCTGCAGAGACAGGTCGAGGATATAGAATCAGTGCGTAGTGGGAATGTCCGTGTTACTGATAAGTCGCATATATGTACAGTATTTAATAATCACTTTCTGAATATAGCAGGTGAACTAAATAGAAACCTAGTCCCAACAGGGAATCATATAGCGCTCTTAGAAAAAAGTGTTCCGAGACTGTTACCTGAAATGCTCCTCCGTGATACTAACAAGAGGGAGATTGAGTTAATAATTAAATCACTAAAGACCAAGAACTCTCATGGATATGACGGGGTATCTAGCAGAATACTGAAGTATTGTTCTATGTATGTTAGCACAGTACTTAGCCATATCTGTAACTTTTCCTTTAGGCGTGGTCGGTTTCCTGACCGATTAAAGTACTCGGTAGTGAAGCCACTTTATAAAAAGGGAGACATTGATAATGTTGACAATTTTAGACCTATTTCTATGCCATCGGTGTTTGCTAAGGTTATCGAGAAGGTTGTATATACAAGGTTACTGGAGCATTTAAATTCACATAATTTGCTGTCAAATGTTCAGTTTGGTTTTAAAAATGGTTTAACAACTGAAAATGCTATATTCTCTTTTCTCTGTGAGGTTTTGGACGGATTAAATAAAAGGTAGCGAACGCTAAGTGTTTTCTTTGATTTAACGAAGGCTTTTGACTGTGTTGACCACAAAATATTACTGCAGAAGTTGGACTATTATGGGGTAAGGGGAGTAGCTTACAATTGGTTCGCCTCTTACTTTAAGAACAGAAAGCAGAAGGTAATTCTCCGCAATATTGAGAGCGGTAGTGATGTTCAGTCCCAATGGGGCACTGTTAAGTGGGACATTCCCCAAGGGTCGGTGCTGGGGCCACTGCTGTTTCTTATTTATATAAATGATATGCCTTCTAGTATTAAAGGTGATTCAAAAATATTTCTGTTTGCTGATGACACCAGCTTGATAGTGAAGGATCTTGTGTGTAATATTGAAACAGTAACAAATAATGTAGTTCATGAAATAAGTTCGTGGCTTGTGGAAAATAATTTGATGCTAAATCACAGTAAGACTCAGTTTTTACAGTTTCTAACTCACAATTCAACAAGAACCGATATTTTGATCAGCCAGAATGGGCATATTATAAGCGAGACGGAACAGTTCAAGTTCCTAGGCGTTCGGATAGATAGTAAGCTGTTGTGGAAAGCCCATGTCCATGGATCTTGTTCAGAAACTTAATGCTGCTTTATTTACCATTAGAACAGTATCTTAAATAAGTGACACTTCAACACGAAAAGTAGTCTACTTCGCATATTTTCATACGTTTATGTCGTATGGTTTATTTTTTGGGGTAATTCTTCTGATTCAAAAAGGGTATTTTTGGCTCAAAAAACGGGCTGTTCGAACTATATGTGGTGTAAGACCCGTGGTCAAGGGGTAGTGTCTTTGATTCATAATCAAAACGTCTTCTGTCCCGGGTTCGATCCCAACCACTGCCTAAATTTTGATAAATTATCAGCATTGGCGGCCGAAGACTTCCGGCATAAGAAGTCAGCCTCATTCTGCCAACGGCCTTGTCAAAGAGGGCGGAGGAGCGGATAGACGTTCAGGGCACTCTCTTGTCCTAGTGGTGGGAAATTGCCCCTAAAGGCGGAAGAATCAGCAATGATCAACGACATGAGGATGCAGAAGGCAATGGAAACCACTGCATTAAAGACACGTAACGTGTATCCACAGGACATGTGGCCTGTAATTGAAGAAGTGTCATGATGATCTCTCCATTGGCAAAAGATTCCGGAATAGTCCCCCATTCGGATCTCCGGGAGGGGACTGCCCAGGGGGAGTTTACCATGAGAAAAAGATTGAATAATCAACGAAAGGATAACGTTCTACGGGTCGGAGCGTGGAATGTCAGAAGCTTGAACGTGGTAGGGAAACTAGAAAATGTGAAGAGGGAAATGCAAAGGCTCAATCCAGATATAGTAGGGGTCAGTGAAGTGAAGTGGATGGAAGACAAGGATTTCTGGTCAGATGAGTATCGGGTAATATCAACAGCAGCAGAAAATGGTATAACAGGTGTAGGATTCGTTATGAATAGGAAGGTAGGGCAGAGGGTGTGTTACTGTGAACAGTTCAGTGACCGGGTTGTTCTAAAGAGAATCGACAGCAGACCTACACCGACAACGATAGTTCAGGTATACATGCCGACGTCGCAAGCCGAAGATGAACAGATAGAGAAAGTGTATGAGAATATTGAAAGGGTAATGCAGTATGTAAAGGGGGACGAAAATCTAATAGTCATGGGCGACTGGAATGCAGTTGTAGGGGAAGGAGTAGAAGAAAAGGTTACAGGAGAATATGGGCCTGGGACAAGGAATGAAAGAGGAGAAAGACTAATTGAGTTCTGTAACAAGTTTCAGCAAGTAATAGCGAATACCCTGTTCAAGAATCACAAGAGGAGGAGGTATACTTGGAAAAGGCCGGGAGATACGGGAAGATTTCAATTAGATTACATCATGGTCAGACAGAGATTCCGAAATCAGATACTGGATTGTAAGGCGTACCCAGGAGCAGATATAGACTCAGATCACAATATAGTAGTGATGAAGAGTAGGCTGAAATTCAAGACATTGGAAGAATCAATACGCAAAGAAGTGGGATACGGAAGTACTAAGGAATGACGAGATACGTTTGAAGTTCTCTAACACTATAGATACAGCAATAAGAAATAGCGCAGTAGGCAGTACAGTTGAAGAGGAATGGACATCTCTAAAAAGGGCCATCACAGAAGTTGGGAAGGAAAACATAGATACAAAGGAGGTAGCTGCATAGAAACCATGGGTAACAGAAGAAATACTTCAGTTGGTTGATGAAAGGAGGGAGTAGAAACACGTTCCGGGAAAATCAGGAATACAGAAATACAAGTCGCTGAGGAATGAAAGAAATAGGAAGTGCAGGGAAGCTAAGACGAAATGGCTGCAGGAAAAATGTGAAGACATCGAAAAAGATATGATTGTCGGAAGGACAGACTCAGCATACAGGAAAGTCAAAACAACCTTTGGTGACATTAAAAGCAACGGTGGTAACTTAATGTGCAACGGGAATTCCACTGTTAAATGTAGAGGAGAGAGCGGATAGGTGGAAAGAATACATTGAAAGCCTCTATGAGGGTGAAAATTTGTCTGATGTGATAGAAGAAGAAACAGGAGTCGATTTAGAAGAGATAGGGGATCCAGTATTACAAACGGAATTTAAAAGAGCTTTGGAGGACTTACGGTCAAATAAGGCAGAAGGGATAGATAACATTCCATCAGAATATCTAAAATCATTGGGGGAAGTGGCAACAAAACGACTATTCACTTTAGTGTGTAGAATATATGAGTCTGGCGACATACCATCTGACTTTCGGAAAAGCATCATCCACACAATTCCGAAGACGGCAAGAGCTGACAAGTGTGAGAATTATCGGACAATCAGCTTAACAGTTCATGCATCAAAGCTGCTTACAAGAATAATATACAGAAGAATGGAAAAGAAAATTGAGAATGCGCTAGGTGACGATCAGTTTGCTTTAGGAAAAGTAAAGGGACGAGAGAGGCAATTCTGACGTTACGGCTAATAATGGAAGCAAAGCTAAAGAAAAATCAAGACAGTTTCATAGGATTTGTCGACCTGGAAAAAGCGTTCGACAATATAAAATGGTGCAAGCTGTTAGAGATTCTGAAAAAAGTAGGGGTAAGCTATAGGGAGAGACGGGTCATATACAATATGTACAACAATCAAGAGGGAATAATAAGAGTGGACGATCAAGAACCCTCCGCCACACACCGTAAGGTGGCTCGCGGAGTATAGATGTAGATGTATAGATGTAGAAGAACGAAGTGCTTGTATTAAGAAGGGTGTAAGACAAGGCTGTAGTCTTTCGCCCCTACTCTTCAATCTGTACATCGAGGAAGCAATGATGGAAATAAAAGAAAGGTTTAGGAGTGGAATTAAAATACAAGGTGAAAGGATATTGGAAAGAAATTTCTGAGGATGTACGTCTGGAGTACAGCATTGTATGGTAGTGAAACATGGACTGTGGGAAAACCGGAACGGAAGAGAATCGAAGCATTTGAGATGTGGTGCTATAGACGAATGTTGAAAATTAGGTGTACTGATAAGGTAAGGAATGAGGAGGTTCTACGCAGAATCGGAGAGGAAAGGAATATGTGGAAAACACTGATAAGGAGAAGGGACAGGATGATAGGACATCTGCTAAGACATGAGGGAATGACTTCCATGGTACTAGAGGGAGCTGTAGAGGGCAAAAACTGTAGAGGAAGACAGAGATTGGAATACGTCAAGTAAATAATTGAGGACGTAGGTTGCAGTGGCTACTCTGAGATGAAGAGGTTAGCACAGGAAAGGAATTCGTGGCGGGCCGCATCAAAACGGTCAGTAGACTGATGACCAAAAAAAACCTATTCAATAGTCTGGGAATTCTGACATTGCCCTCACAGTATATATTTTCTTTAATGTCGTTTGTTGTTAGCAATATTAGCCTATTCCCAAGAGTTAGCAGCTTTCACTCAGTTAATACTAGGCAGAAATCCAATCTGCATGTGGAATGCACTTCCTTGACTCTTGTGCAGAAAGGAGTGCAGTATTCTGCTGCATCCATTTTCAATAAGCTACCACAAGAACTCAAAAATCTTAGCAGTAGCCCAAACTCTTTTAAGTCCAAACTGAAGAGTTTCCTCATGGCTCACTCCTTCTATTCTCTCGAGGAGCTCCTGGAAGAGCTAAAAAATTAAGCAAATTCCAGTGTTACATTGTTGATTTTCTTTATTTAAACTTACGACTTGTCACCTGAATATGTTTTTTATATTTCATTTTACCTGTTTCTAATATCGTGTTATAACTTCATGTATTGACTCGTTCCATGACCATGGAGACTTCTCCTTAATTTGGTCCCACGGAACAATAAGTAAATAAATAAATAATAAATGTATTCTGTCAGCATCTCTTATTGTCTACAATGTCTCGCAGTTACCTGGACCGCATGTGGCTCGCGCCTGAATACATCCAAGGGATAACTTTCGTCGTGGCGCATATGCGTGGATAATGAGTTTCGACAGTAAATTTCTTTATGAATAACTGTTTAACCACGGTTAAGATAGCAGGGTGCAGCTACTAATCTATATTTTTAACATTAATATGAACTATGCTTTGTGGAACAAGAAAAGAATCGAGGAGTTTGATTGTGATGTTAATAGAGGGTCGATCAATAAGTAATGCCCCATATTCCTTTAAGAAGCCGTTCATATACATAGAAATACGTCCTTGTTCATGCTCCACATTTGTTATTTGTTCTGAGGGCCGGTTTTTTTGGACTGGCAAGACAGCCAATCCACTGTGACGGGTAGCCGAAAGGCACGCGTTAAGCTCACGCAGGCTGGCGTGAGGTGTGGAAAATGACAAGGTCTTTATAGTAGCAAAAATAGTATGTAGCTTCTGGAATACATAACTTTAATCCATAATTGGTGAACATCGGTCTGACGGTACATGCATCACAAGATAAATAGCATATGATAATGGCGCCTTGCTAGGTCGTAGCAAATGACGTAGCTGAAGGCTATGCTAACTATCGTCTCGGCAAATGAGAGCGCAATTTGTCAGTGAACCATCGCTAGCAAAGTCGGCTGTACAACTGGGGCGAGTGCTAGGAAGTGTCTCTAGACCTGCCGTGTGGCGGCGCTCGGTCTGCAATCACTGACAGTGGCGACACGCGGGTCCGTCGTATACTAACGGAATGTGGCCGATTTAAAGGCTACCACCTAGCAAGTGTGGTGTCTGGCGGTGACACCACACCGGTGACGTATCGAATCGTTCCTGAAGGTAGCAGAGACGTTGTACAGTGTCAAAATGGCGGTCTACATACTACTCACGCTACAAGCAGCGTGCTGTTATTGATTTGTTGTGTGCAGAAAAAGAAACCGTGGTGAACATCCAAAAACGTTTGTGTGCAATGTATGGCGATGGTGCAGTTGATAGTAGCACAGTTGGGCGATGGGTAAAGAAAGTTACAGCCTCAGGAAATGCAGAAACAGAGCTCCATGATCAGACACGCTTGGAACGTCCTGTCACAGCCATTGCTCCAGACATGCTGAATGGTGTGGATACCATTATTCGTGCTGACCGGCGCATCACAACTCGACAATTGGCTCTACAGTTGTCAGTGCATTGGAAGTGCGTCTGCAATGATCGGGACTCTAGAATATTCAGAGAGGTACTGACGAATGATTTCACGAATACTCACAGCGGGCCACAAGATTCAGTGAAAGGCCAATTCATCTGAATTGTTGGAGTGGGCAACACGCTTTGAACATGACGAGAGTGTCAGCCATACAGTCGTTCTCGTGGATGTGATTCCAAGTGGATCAACTATCAATGGAGAGGTATACGTGAAGACACTGAATAAACTCAAGAACCGTTTCCGACGTTTTCGATCGGACAAGGTTCCAGCATATATCTTTCTCCGACACGATATGCACGCCCACACACAAGTCTGCAGCCCGGGAACACATCGCCAAATTCGGTTGGACATCATTGCCTCATCCACCCTACAGTCCAGACCTGTCACCCTCGGACTTCCATCTCTTTGGGCTTCTTAAAAATTCTGTACTTTGAAGAGGACGAGAGTGTCCGTTAAGCAGTGAAAACATGGCTACGTCTACAGAACGAGAGCTTCTACCAGCAGGGAATACATGCTCTTACACATTGTTGGGTTACGACCATAGAACGTGATGGTGACAACGTAGAAAATTAGGACAGGGACAAGACGTGTTAATTTATATTGTCACCAAATTCTGACTCTTAACAAGAAATATGTACTGAGAAAAAAAAATGGGCATTGAACGACCCTTGTACAATGAATACGCAAAGAAACTGTTACACGAGCCTAATATAATGTACGACCCACGCGAGGACGCAGAAGTGCCGCCACACGACGTGGCATGGACTCAACTAATGTCTGAAGTAGTGCTGGAGGGAATTGACACCACGAATCCTGCAGGGCTGTCCTTAAATCCGTAGGAGTACGAGGGGATGGAGATCTCTTCTGAACAGCACGTTGCAAGGCATCCCAGATATGTTCAATAATGTTCATATCTGGAGAGTTTGGTACCCAGCGGAAGTGTTTAGACTCAGAAGAGTATTCCTGGAGCCACTCTGTAGCAGTCCTGGACGTGTCGGACGTCGCATTGTCCTGCCGGAATTGCCAAGTCCGTCGGAATGCACAGTGGACAGAATGGACAGGTGATCAGACAGGATGCTTACGTACGTGTCACCTATCAGAGTAGTATGTTTCAGGGGTTCCATATCACTCCAAATGCACACACCCCACGCTATTACAGAGCCTCCACTAACTTGAACAGTCCCCTGCCGACATGCTTTGTTCATTGATTCATGAGTTTGTGTCCATACCGGTACACGTCCATCCGCTCGATACTATTTGAAACGAGACTCGTCCGACCGGGCAGCATGTTTGCAGTCATCAGTAGTCCAATGTCGGTGATGACGGGCCCAGGCGAGGCGTAAAGCTTTGTGTCGTGCAGTCATGAAGGGTACACGAGTGGGCCTTCGGCCCCGAAAGCCCATATCGCTGATATTTCGTGGAATGATTCGGACAGTGGCACTTGCTGACGGTCTAGCATTGAGATTTTCAGCAATTTCGGAAGAGTTGCACTTCTATCATTCTGAATGATTCTCTTCAGTCGCCGTTGATCCCGTTCTTGCAGGATCCTTTTCCGGTCGCAGCAATGTCGGAGATTTGATGTTTTACCGGATTCCTGATATTCACAGTACACACATGAAGTGGTCATACGGGAAAATCCCCACTTCATCGCTACCTTGGAGATGCTGTGTCCTGTTGCTCGTGCGACTCGTATAATACCATATTCAAACTCACTTACATCTTGATAATCTGCTATTGTAGCAGCAGCAACCGATATTACAACTGCGCCAGACAAGTGTTGTCTTATATAGGAGTTGCCGACCGTAGCACCGTCTTCTGCCAGTTTATATGTCTCTGTATTTGAATACGCATGCCTATACCAGTTTCTTTGGCACTTCAGCGTAAAAGGACTTTGAACAGGTGATGGACTGATAAGAAATGAAGTTCTTCACAAAATGGGCGAGAAAGAATATGTGGAAAAAATAAGAAGGATGAATATGATAGGATTAGTGATAAGACGTCATAGGAAGACTTCCATGATACTAAATTAGGCTGTAGTGGGTAAAAACTAAAGAAAAATACAGGTTAAAGTATATAAAACGGAGAATGTTGGATGTATATGCTACTCCTAGAGGAAGAGGTTGACGTAAGTGTGGAATTCGTGGCGGGCGGGATTGAACCGGTTAGAAGACTGATGAGAAGAAAAGAAGACAAACACGTAGTTTTAAGTTTTCTTTTATCTCACACTATTGCCAGGAAAAGAGGACGACCTATACATACTCTTAAAAATGTGAAACCCAAGTGTTGGAGAATAATTAACGTCCATGGCATTTATACTATATTGAACTTGACGAAGCACTGAAAGACCCAACTTGAAACAAGACCGCTGGAGCAGCCGACATTACCTCACAATTACTTACGTCCTAGAGTGAGCCTGTTACGACGAAACTGCACCACCTGGTTTCTGAGACACATAAAACAGGCGAAAGAACATCATATTTCGGGAAAAATATAATCCTTAATCCAATGAGGGAAGACGAGGACAGGTGTGAATATTACCGAACTCTCTGTTTAATAAGGTATTTTGGCAAAGGGTTGTCTTAGGGAAGGAGACCAGACAGCGAGGTCATCGGTGTAATCGGCGAAGGGCAGGACGGGGGAGGACGTCGGCCGTGCCCTTTCAAAGCAATCATCCCGGCATTTGCCTGGAGCGATTTAGAGAAATCACGGAAAACTTAAATGAGGATAGCCGGACGCGGGATTGAACCGTCGTCCTCCCGAATGTGAGTTCAGTGTGCTAACCAGTGCGCCACCCCGCTCGGTCTGTTGCCAAAGGACTGACACATTATTTACAGATGCACGGTGAAAGGTTGGTGGGAGTGGAAGTTACCAAAGAAAATATTTATTGTAAGGAACTAACTATTTTATTCTTCAAGTGAATACGGCAACAAAACAAAAATTTTGACAAGTTTTCCGGCATGAGGCTTAACAATAAACGAATAAACACTTGAAGAATTTATAATGACGTGAGTAAAATGCACGCAATTTACAATCAGGAGCAGACTGGAAGCACACTTCGCATGACGATGTCACGCAGTAAACCGGCCATACATTGTAAAGAACAGTTAAAACCTAATTATCTTTAAAAATGGGAATGAATGAAAGATATACAGTAATAAAAATTTGAAAATGGGCAACTGCAGATTACACACAGAGCATGTAAAAATCCAAAAGAATTCAGAGCTCTGGATAAATGTTTAGGAAAATATGAAAATACTAAGTAAAAGAGCTGTTAATTATAGAAATCACAGTACAAGTCATAATCAATCAGAACATAATCACTCGTAATGTAAAACATAACCTAGGGTGGATATACATATAGCAAAACTAAAGGCAGTGATTTACAGTTTTGCAGATTGTATTAAGAACATTACTAGAACAACACCGCACAGCGCTAACACTGAAAAAACCAATGAAGCTTGGCAACTAAAATAAATTTAGCAACGGTTTGTCTTACTAAGACACACCAGTCACTGATCGTAGAATGAAGGCTTTCACGACCTGATGACACAGCTGCTGGTAAACCTATCTGGATGTGAGGTCGTGGTCCAAGACTATGTAGAGAAGCCACTGAAATTTATGAGCAACAGGACAGTTTTAATAGGAAAGAGGAGGCAATGAAACTTAGCTACATACGGAACGTAGCTCTGCAGAATCGCTAGACAGTTTTATCTTTGACAAGACGACAATCGATAGTTACGTTTTATCTATGACAAGGATTATCTCTGCCCAACACGTGTTACCTTGACCACGCCCGGTTCCCTATGGTATTTATGTCGCTCTCGGACGTCCGACCGGTCAGCCGGCAATACTCAGCGGAGGAGTGCCTCTGAGGATGTCCAGCGTAGTCCTGGACGAAACGTCAGGAACAAAAGAAATGTTTACCAGCAGCTACACCAGTCACTGCATGCAGAACACCACACAGCTACAAGCGAGTGTGGTCTCTGACTTGTCAGCAAGTTAGTTATCTTCGGTAGTCCGAGGCGGTGCAGTGAACGAAGTCGCCATCAGCTAGTTCTGTAGGCTCGGATGACTTCTGTCTGTAGCTAGCCCGACCCTCCGGACTGCAGCACGTCATACGCAGTTTGTTACAACAGGAGGATGGTAAACAGCGCTTCACATGGCAAGGCCGCAGTCTGGTCAGCTGTAGCACCGGGACTTCGAGGTACTCGACGGGAAACTCAGACTGAGAAGCAGACGGATGGGCAGTGTTCCTAAGTGGGGCAGGCGGACGCACCGCCGGCCCTCTAGCGGTGCGCTAAGGTACTCGTTGCTGAGTGACAGTGTCGGATGTAAAACAGACCCGATACTGCTAACGATACCAGCCGACACACAGCTTAAATGGAAACGTAGCAGACGACCTAGGGGTAGAACAGTTTGGTTCAAATGGCTCTGAGCACTATGGGAC
Source organism: Schistocerca serialis cubense (assembly GCF_023864345.2). Classification (NCBI taxonomy): domain Eukaryota; kingdom Metazoa; phylum Arthropoda; class Insecta; order Orthoptera; family Acrididae; genus Schistocerca; species Schistocerca serialis. The sequence continues at coordinate 458,740,852 of NC_064645.1, read as the reverse complement.
TTAACATCTGTGGTCATCAGTCCCCTAGAACTTAGCACTAATTAATTCTAACTAACCTGAGGACATCACACACATCCATGCCCGAGACAGGATTCGAACCTGCGACCGTAGCGGACACCCGGTTCCAGACTGAAGCGCCTAGAACCGCACGACCACACCGGCCGGCTAGAACAGTTTGAGTTCGCACCGGAGAAATGAAGGAACACGCGACGCAATGCGACCGAACAACCTATTATTAGCTTAAAAGGTAATTGAAGAATGGCAAACGTTTGTAGCATTAGTAGATTTAGAAAAAAGTTTCGACAGTTTTCACAGAACTACAATCTCTGAAATTCGAAAAAACAAACAGAGTTAGGAGGCCGTTGATGTGCAACGTGTACAGACCCCAGACGGCAAGTAAAAGTGCCAAAGGACATGAAAAGGGAACTGTAGTCGCAGAGAAATTCAGACGCAGTTGTAAGCTGTTTCCAACATTATTGTCTGCACAAGAAGCAAACTACACTACTGGGCATTAAAATTGATACACCACGAAGATGACGTGCTACATACGTGAAATTTAACCGACAGGAAGAAGGTGCTGAGATATGCAAACGATTAGCTTTTCAGAGCATTCACAAAAGGTTGGCGCCGGTGGCGACACATACAACGTGCTGACATGAGGAAAGTTTCCAACCGATTTCTCATACACAAACAGCAGTTGACCGACGTTGCCTGGTGAAACATTGTTGTGATGCCTAGTGTAAGGACGAGAAATGCGTACCACCACGTTTCCGACTTTGATCGTATCGCGACATTGCTGCTCGCGTTGGTCGAGATCCAATGACTGTCAGCAGAATATGGAATCGGTGGGTTCAGGAGGGTAATACCGAACGCCGTGTTGGATCCCAACGGCCTCGTATCACAAGCAGTCGAGATGAGATGACAGGCATCTTATCCGCATGGCTGTAACGGATCGTGCAGCCACGTCTCGATCCCTGAGTCAACAGATGGGGACGTTTGCAAGACAACAACCATCTGCACGAACAGTTCGACGACGTTGCAGCAGCATCGACTATCAGCTCGGAGACCATGGCTGCGGTTACCCTTGACGCTGCATCACAGACAGGAGCACCTGCGATGGCGTACTGAACGACGAATCTGGGTGCACGAATGGCAAAACGTCATTTTTTCGGATGAATCCAGCTTCTGTTTACAGTATCATGATGGTCGCATCCGTGTTGGACGACATCGCGGTGAACGCACATTGGAAGCGTGTATTCGTCATCGCCGTACTGGCGTATCAACCGGCGTGATGGTATGGGGTACCATTGCTTACACGTCTCGGTCACCTCTTGTTCGCATTGACGGCTCTTTGAACTGTGGACGTTACATATCAGATGTGTTACGACCCGTGGATCTACCTTTCATTCGATCCCTGCGAAGCCCTGCATTTCAGCAGAATAATGCACGACTGCATGTTGCAGGTCCTGTACAAGCCCTTCTGGATACAAAAAATGTTCGACTGCTGCCCTGGCCAGCACATTCTCCAGATCTCTCACCAACTGAAAACGTCTGGTCAGTGGTGGCCGACCAACTGGCTCGTCACAAGACGCCAGGCACTACTCTTGATGAACTGTGGTATCGTGTTGAAGTTGCATGGGCAGCTGTACCTGTGCACGCCATCCAAGCTCTGTTTGACTCAATGCCCAGGCGTATCAAGGCCGTTATGATGGCCAGAGATGGTTGTTCTGGGTACTGGTTTCTCAGGATCTATGCACCCAAACTGCGTGAAAATGTAATCACATGTCAGTTCTAGTATAATATATTTGTCCAATGAACACCCATTTATCATCTGCAATCCTTCATGGTGTAGCGATTTTAATGGCCAGTAATGTATGAAAGAGCAAGGAGAAACTTGGAAAGTGAGTTAAAATTCAGTGAGAAGAAGTAAAAAGACAGGTTAACCAATGGCACGGTAATTCCGTCAGAGACGACAAAGCACTGGAAAAATAGTCGCGCGGAATGCATAGCCTCAGGAAAAGTTTTTATAAGGGGATCAAGTACAAAGATAAAACAACGACAGTGTGATGAAAGCGACTTAAATTAGCCGATGCTTACGGAATTCAATTAGGAAATGGGAAACTAACGATAGTAGATGATCCTTTTTATTTGGGCAGAAAAAGGACTGATGATGGCCGAAGTAGAGACGGGATAAAATGCAGAGCCGTTATAGCGAGGAAAGCGTTCTTAAAACTAGAAATTTTGCTAACATCGAATAAAAGTTTAAATTTAGGAAGTTCTACATCTACATCTACATCTACATCCATACTCCGCAAGCCACCTGACGGTGTGTGACGGAGGGTACCTTGAGTACCTCTAACGGTTCTCCCTTCTATTCCAGTCTCGTACTGTTCGTGGAAAGAAAGATTGTCGGTATGACTCTGTGTGGGTTCTAATCTCTCTGATTTTATCCTCATGGTCTCTTCGCGAAATATACGTAGGAGGGAGCAATATACTGCTTGACTCCTCGGTGAAGGTATGTTCTCGAAACTTCAACAAAAGCCCATACCGAGCTACTGAGCGTCTCTCGTGCAGAGTCTTCCACTGGAGTTACCTATCATCTTCGTAACGCTTTCGCGATTACTAAATGATCCTGTAACGAAGCGCGCTGCTCTCCGTTGGAATCTTCTCTATCTCTTCTATCAACCGTATCTGGTACGGATCCCACACTGCTGAGCAGTATTCAAGCAGTGGGCGAACAAGCGCACTGTAACCTACTTCCATTGTTTTCGGATTGCATTTCCTTAGGATTCTTCCAATGAGTCTCAGTCTGGCTTCTGCTTTACCATTTTAAATCACTCCTAATGCCTACTCCCAGATAATTTATGGAATTAACTGCTTCCAGTTGCTGACCTGCTATATTGTAGCTAAATGATAAAGGATCTATCTTTCTATATATTCGCAGCACATTACACTTGTCTACATTGAGATTCAATTGCCATTTCCTGCGCCATGCGTCAATTCGTTGCAGATCCTCCTGCATTTCAGTACAATTTTCTATTGTTACAAACTCTCGATATACCAAGGCATCATTCGCAAAAAGCCTCAGTGAACTTCCGATGTCATCCACAAGGTCATTTATGTATAATGTGAAAAGCAACGGTCCTACGACACTCCCCTGCGGCACACCTGAAATCACTCTTACTTCGGAAGTCTTCTCTCCATTGAGAATGACATGCTGCGTTCTGTTATCTAGGAACTCTTCAATCCAATCACACAATTGTTCTGATGGTCCATATGCTCTTACTTTGTTCATTAAACGACTGCGGGGAACTGTATCGAACGCCTTGTGGGAGTCAAGAAACACGGCACCTTCCTGGGAACCCGTGTCTATGGCCCTCTGAGTCTCGTGGACGAATAGCGTGAGCTGGGTTTCACATGATCGCCTTTCTCGAAACCCATGCTGATTCCAACAGAGTAGATTTCTAGTCTCCAGAATAGTCATTATACTCGAACATAATATGTGTTCCAAAATTCTACAACTGATCGACGTTAGAGATATAGGTCTATAGTTTTGCACATATGTTCGACTCCCCTTCTTGAAAACGGGGATGACCTGAGCCCTTTTCCAATCCTTTGGAACGCTACGCTCTTCTGGAGACCTACGCTACACCGCTGCAAGAAGGGGAGCAAGTTCCTTCGCGTACTCTGTGTAAAATCGATCTGGTATCCCATCAGGTCCAGCGGCCTTTCCTCTTTTGAGTGATTTTAATTGTTTCTCTAGCCTTCTGTCGTCTATTTCGATATCTACCATTCTGTCATCTGTGCGACAATCTAGAGAAGGAACTACAGTTTAGTCTTCCTCTGCGAAACAGCTTTGGAGAAAGACATTTAGTATTTCGGCCTTTAGTCTGTCATCCTCTGTTTCAGTACTATTTTGGTCACAGAGTGTCTGGACATTTAGTTTTCATCCACCTGCTGCTTTGACACAAGACCAAAATTTCTTAGGATTTTCTGCCAAGTCAGTACATAGAACTTTACTTTCGAATTCATTGAACGCCTCTCGCATAGCCCTCCTCACACTACATTTCGCTTCGCGTAATTTTTGTTTGTCTGCAAGGCTTTGGCTATGTTTATGTTTGCTGTGAAGTTCCCTTTGCTTCCGCAGCAGTTTTCTAACTCGGTTGTTGTACCACGGTGACTCTCTTCCATCTCTTACGATCTTGCTTGGCACATACTCACCTAATACATATTGTACGATGGTTTTGAACTTTGTCCACTGATCCTCAACACTATCTGTACTTGAGACAAAACTTTTGTGTTGAGCCATCAGGTACTCTGAAATCTGCTTTTTGTCACTTTTTCTAAACAGAAAAATCTTCCTACCTTTTTTAATATTTCTATTTACGGCTGAAATCATCGATGCAGTAACCACTTTATGATCGCTGATTCCCTGTTCTGCGTTAACTGTTTCAAATTGTTCGGGTCTGTTTGTCACTAGAAGGTCTAATATGTTGTCGCCACGAGTCGGTTCTCTGTTTAACTGCTCAAGGTAGTTTTCAGATAAAGCACTTAAAAAAATTTCACTGGATTCTTTGTCCCTGCCACCCGTTATGAACGTTTGAGTCTCCCGGTCTATATCCGGCAAATTAAAATCTCCACCCAGAACTATAACATGGTGGGGAAATCTACTCGAAATATTTTCCAAATTATCCTTCAGGTCCTCAACCACAACAGCTGCTGAGCCAGGGGGCCTATAGAGACATCCAATTACCATGTCTGAGCCTGCTTTAACCGTGACCTTCACCCAAATTATTTCACATTTCGGATCTCCGTCAATTTCCTGCGATACAGTTGCACTTCTTATCGCTATAAACACGCCTCTCCCTTCACTGTCCAGCCTGTCTCTGCGGTATACATTCGGGGTATTCGGGGACGGGTGTTTGTCTGAAGTACAGCCCTGTACGGGTGTGAAACTTGGGCGATAGACAGTTCATAGAAGTAGAGAATGCTGAGGGTTGGGTCGGTGGTTGAATAAGTGAGGAGGAGGTGTAGTACTATATTCGGAAAAAAATTAACCTGACTCTGAGCTCGTGTGATGGGCCTCACTTTCAGGCATCAAAGACTCTTCGATTTGCCAATGGAGGGAACTGTGGGGCGTAAAAGCTGTAGAAGAAGTTCACCACTCGAGTAGAGCAGGAAGCTGCTAAAGGGCGTAGGTTTCAGTAGCCACGCAGAGATGAAGAGAACTTGCACGTCACTGACATAAAGAGCTGCATAAAACCAGTTTTCGGACTTAAGACCACAACAGTAACAGCGTTAAGAAAAAAATCTGGCTACCACCGGAAATGAACAGCAGTGCTTTTACATACCACTTACGAAAGAAGCTGCAGAACCTGGAGAATATCTCAAGTTTCTGACCAAACTATTGTAACAGGTAGAGATTATAGTTCTAGAATTAGAATCTATTTGTAGTGTAAGTTATTCAGACAGGAAATGGGAATGTATCTAAAATGTAAACTTTTCAGTAAGTTCCCATTTAACTGAGTCGCATTGCACATATGGCTTAACCATTTCAAGGAATACGATTCTACTTCATTACATGTTAGAATTCACTGTACACCTGTATCTGTCCGAAGGAGGGTTTCTACAATATTATAGTCGTCGCTGCCGTTAGTTGCGAATTGTTTAAAAGACCTCGCATCGGATCGTAAATCTTGAAATGGCTGTACGATTCGCCGCTTTAACTATACCAACGGGCTACTGTATACTTCACTTTCTGAGAAGACATAGGAAACAAACTGCCCTGGAGAATGAGAGCAGGTGATCTTGCGGTCGACACACAGACCCCTGATAGTCCTGCCCATCTATGACCGTACTGGAGCGCTGTATGCTGTCTTATATCAACAGTAAAATGTGGCGGTGCCCTCACTCCTCAACTATGTGACTTATGGTGAAATTCGAGCCAAGTGAGATGAAGACTAGAATGCTTTTGCTTCAACTATCGTATTATTTCCCCTGTACTTTGTAAGCATTCACAATAAATTGTGATGCATTTTGTACATGAACAGAAAAATTTGTTTTGTAAGAAAGCAGCTATTGAAGACAAAGCGAAAGTACCAAGCGCACGATAACGGAAACGCGAGATAGCAGACACCGTAAACGATCATGATTTACAGCTTACGGTAATGCTGTAGGGATAATCGAGCCAAACCATCTGATACAGGACCTTGTGGTCCACCAAGCTGGGAAACTGCCACGAACTGGGTTACAAGAATCACCAAAGCTACAGCGCATGCCCGTTGCGCCAGATTTTCAACATACTCTTGCTCTCCGTGCTCAAAATCTTGGCCTAAGAGGAAAAAGGAACAAGTCTTTTTTGTGATGTAGTTTACTTTTATGGATGCGTCTTCGTTAGAGGCTGTGGTTCTCGTGGTATTCAACATAAACGTACGAAAGTGGCTTTCAAAAGTAGCCCACCACAGTTCAAGATTTTTATTATAATATTCATGGCACTCCCTCCTACAAAGGTACAGAAATTTGCCACTAAACGAATAATTTTCCATATTCGTGTCTTCATCCACTCCGTCACCTGTTTAGTTGTGTAGTTACAAATTGTAAAGTAGACACTTGTGTGATTTTCGCCTAACATTTTTGTGAATTTTAGCATGAAATTAATGTGTATATCCTTCTGTTTCTAGGGCGTTCTTACTATGAAAGTACCGTGCTTGTAGGGGCTAAGACGAGATCGAAATTTTAGACGTTATTAGTTTAAGACAAACGTTTACAAAAGTTCTTTTCTTTCAATACCCGCCCTCGAAACATTAAATTCATATTGCAACGAAATTGCAGAGTATGCCGACGGCATAACAGTCCAGTCAGTGAAGACCGAAACAGATCGAATATGAAGGATAGTAATCGCAGGTTTTTGTACGGTGGTAGGAGCAAATGCCATCAACAATATACTAAAAATCCTGAATAGTGGGGAGTCAGTTAGGGGTTACGGGTTCGCTGGAAAGTCGCGTTTTTACGTTTTCTTGAATAATTTGAAATCTGCGCTCTCTAGCGAAAACGTACCCCAGAACAAAATTAAACTACATTACATCTCCTATAAAAATAGTTTACTATTTCTTATCTCTAGTACCAATAGTTTACTTGCAGAGAGCGAGACAAAACTGAAAATTTCACCCACACGTGGATGGGCTGTAACTAGGGACGTTCTTGTAGGCCAGTTTTTGCTAGTTTCCCTACTTGTGTCTTGTCAGTCCTCTATCAATCTGTTCGTCTCGACTTGCTCTACATTGTTATTTACACACTATACACTTAAATGAACTAAATTATTCGGATCTTCTTAGCCAGGATTTACATAGAAAGAACAAAAATTTGAATGTAGAAACACCTGAAAACAAAAAATGGAGTAAAGAAACTAGAAATATACATGGGTAGAGACCAAATTTCATCAGCTGAGATGCAAAAATCACTACAACAACAGAAGGAGAACCGTACAAGTCTTTGAAGATTTCCTTAAATATTTGTTAAGTTCGCGATATGAATCAAAAGTATACACTACTTTTAAATGAGTTCTACCTGAGCCGTGTGCGGCTCGCGTTGATGCTGTTCATAGCTTGGCATCTTGTAATAGCGATAGTGGCGTCTCGTTTTCTTAGTGTGTTCACTGGCGCCACTACGTTGCTCGCCTTGTCTGTCCGTGAGTGGCAGCAGCAGCAGCGCTTATCGATAGCGCGTACTGTGGTACCATCTTTGGAGCGGCCTCTAGTATTTACGGTTCGTCGTGTGACGAGCGAGGGGAGTTAGGATGGAGCAGCAGTAAGGTCCGGACAGCCAGTATTCGCCCGACCGCTGGCGACACACATGCACTGTCCCACGATGGATGTGGTCGCGAGAGTGCACGACCATGTCAAGGACCGGATTCACGAGTTTTAGTTGAATGGGCCTTGATATTCGAGTAGTGCAGCTTTCACTTGCGTGGTATGGGTGTGTGTGTGTGTGTGTGTGTGTGTGTGTGTGTGTGTGTGTGTGTGTGTGTGTGTCCATCCGTCGAAGTGACCTCATGGCAATCAGTTGTCAGTCGACGATTATACTGGTATCTTTCCCATGCCTGACTTGAGTGGGGACGACCGTTGTTTGGTCGTTCGGTCGGTCGTCGCAGCGGACGACGTGCATTTGGTCTTCCGACCGCCTCTGGCTTCCCCGTGTTTGTGCCGACTTATAATTCGTCCGTGTTGTTTCACAGTGACTGGTTTTAGTATTGTGAATTGTTGGAGGAATTGTTTTCCCAGATCGGAGTCTATCTTGTGGTTTTGAATGGGCAGTTATTTTAATGCTGTCTGGGTACTGGGTTTGTGACTTTCAAACAGAGAGCAGTTCGGTTGGGGCGCATCAGCGAGCAGGTCTGTGCTGTGCGAAGGCAAGCCGGGGCCACTGGCAGCGTGCTGCCACTGCCGGACCGAGGAGGTATAGCTGTGAGAGCGACCACTTCAGTGCACACCGAGCCCTGGACGTTTAAGTTGAGCGAAGAGTTGACTGCTAGCGCAACCTCAACTATTCTGAGATCTCGCCTTTGGTCGGTGAGTTGTTGCTCCCAGGGTCGCTGAGCCTGGTGGCAACGAATGAAGTGTTGCGAGGCGGTGAGATATTGCAGCCATCTTTCTCTGTATGTTATTCGTCATTAAATTTAGTATTATTCTTATTACTGAAGTTCAACCAGCGGTATTTTCTGCCTTGTGGCCGCTGACGCTCCAGTTACCTGCCCTGGAGGTTAGCGTACTTTTCCGTCAGTGTACCTCTCCTCGAAGTTTTGATGCTGTCCGACACGTCATGTAGTTCCACAGCCTCTTGTACTGTACTGTGCATATACATATTTCTTTTTTTGGACGTCTGCCTTGGTTCGAGTGTTTCCTTCGGCCTTGGGCGTTTTCTGAAGACGTAGTGCTGTCTACCTCTTCGCCCTGGCCTAAAAATACTCCACAATTGTACCGGTGACCGGACATTAGGCTGATTGGTTAGTCGATCGGCCGGCGCTAAAGTTGAGCCCAGTTTCAGTTGCCCTCCTGTTACGTGAGTACATCTCTTGGCTGCCTGTCTCAGCTTACCTTATGTTTGAGTTACCTTCGCAGGCCAACCCTTGGAACATTTGCTGAGAACCACTTGTCTTGATTCCTTAGATTGTGATGTTTGCTTTCAGGATATTTGTTATTTGAAGTTCTCAGTGGCCTTCAGCTGAGCAATACTTTTATCTCTTTCATAATAAGGCCTTTAGCTAGTAATATACCTGTCAAGGGCCACAAGATGAAGAAGTAATTCTAAAAGGTATTGACGCAGGAAGGTACCACCTGGATTACGTCATAGTCAGACAGAAATTCTTCGATAAGGCGTACACAGGAGCAGATATAGACGCGAACCACAATTTAGTAATGATGAAAAGTAGGCTAAAGTTGAAGATAACCGTCAGGTAGCATCAGATACTAAGGAAGTGGGATACTAAACGACTGAGGTCTGATACTGAGCGTCTGACGTTCTCTTAGATTTTAAGTATTATGATAACGAGCACCACAGTAGACATTTCGGTTGAAGAGTAAAAACCATCCCTAAACAGGTCATTCAAACAAGTTGTATGGATGAATATAGGTGCAAGGAAGATAACTGAGAAGAAGTTTTGAGTCATAGAGAACATATTTAAACTACTTGAAAACAGAAGCAAGTACAGATACGATTCTCAACAAACAGAACTACAGCATTGTAAGTATGTTACTTAGAAATGAAATAAAAAGGAAATTCAGAAAAGGTAAAACGAAAAAACGAATGCCTTCAGGAAAAATGTGACGAATTCCAAACGGAAGTAGTCGTCGGAAGCACAGGCATAGCATACAGAGAAGCCCAAGTTTTGGTTCAATTAAAACATTAAGAATACCACAGGAATATCACTGCTAAATGGAAAAGAGAGAGCGGATAAAAGAAAGATTTAGGAGTCCGTTGAAAATTCAAGGTGGAATGACCAGATTCTCCGAAGCAACTGCTATCCGCAGTGAAAGTGGGAACGAATTACAAACCGGTGGCTTGAAATTAATCTTATAGTGAGCGTAGAATATAGTTTGAAAGTAAACTAAAGACAGATGAAAGTAATGAAGACTAGCAGAAGTGAAATTGGCGATGACCTTAAAATTGGCGACCACTTTGTAGATTAAGTGAAGGAATTGTAACACCATTATCAATAGTAAGTAGAGCATGCTATGTAATTATGTGTATGTAACCTTGTAGTGATTGTTCTGTACTAGTTAAGATCTTTGAATTGTCAGAGGGAAGTGAAAGTTTGTGAAGTATATAGTATAAAAACTTAATAATGTTTAAAAATAATGGAACTTCATAAAATATGTATGCTCCTAAAAGAGAAATTGTACTTTGAATACTGAGTCATACTTAGGGAAGTTGTATTATATAAAGGAAAAGGTGTAGGGACCCTCTCCGCTGCGGAAGGGTCTTGGCGCGCGGTAAAAGGTGGATTTGGCGGTGAATCTGGGAACAAGAGAGAGAGAGCAGATTATGCAGTCAGTGGCTAGACGTTGTACTGTCAAAAACGCTGGTGCCAAGTGAGGCATTTGGAAGCCAATTTATGTTGAAATTGCCTCGGATGTGGGTTTGGCCGTTATCATGGAATGGCTCTGAATTGAAAGATATATGTCGCCAAGAAGAATTTGTAAAGAGCATTCAACTCCACTTAGCCCCATTTGAATGTTGTTATCAAAGCTACTTGCTTCACAGGTGGTGAGAAAGGCATGTATATTGGACTAAGGTAAAAAGTAACTTGCGTTGATTGGTATTATGACCTATTTTCTGAAGTTGGTTGAGCTTGTTAACTTGTGTTAAAGCATTAAAACATAACCTGTTGCAAGTGCGGCTAAGAGTTTAATGTTATTAAATTTCAGTTGGTGTCCGAAATAATTACAGACTTTGTATGTAGAGAAAGTAACAGTTCATCGGTCCCCACAGTAATCTATTCTCAAATTGAAAGATAATCGGGTTTTTCGTTGCAATTAAGAGAAATCTGTGACATGGCTAATAATGAAGGTATAATAAGTATAGGTGTAGGATTACTTAATTTCATGTGTGATATGTATGTGTTAGCTGAAATCAGAACTCTTTCAAAAAAGGCTCTGAGCACTATGGGACTTAACTTCTGAGGTCATCAATTCCCTAGAACTTAGAACTACTTAAACCTAACCAACCTAAGGACATCACACACATCCACGCCCGAGGCAGGATTCGAACCTGTGGCCGTAGCGGTCTCGCGGTTCCAGACTGTAGCGCTTAGAACCGCTCGGCCACTTCGGCCGGCCAGAACTCTTTCCATGCCAAATTTCAGTCCAGTGTGTCTTTAGTAACATCTTAATGTTGAATTAGTACTGAATCAATTCAAAATGGTTCAAATGGCACTGAGCACTATGGGACTTAACATCTGAGGTCATCAGTCACCTAGAACTTAGAACTACTTAAACATAACTAACCTAAGGCCATCACACAAATCCATGCCCGGGGCAGGATTCGAACCTGCGACCGTAGCGGTCGCGCGGTTCCAGACTGAAGCGCCTAGAACCGCTCGGCCACTCCGGCCGGCACTGAATCAATTAATGATTGCAATAGTAACTTTTATTACTATGAGTGAAGTATTATTTAGTTCTCTACGTTTGCTGGTTTGTGCAAAAGCTATCTACTGCTGACCACTACGTTCGTTACTTTTATATATGCATTGCACTATTTAAAAGGAGAATTAAAGAAAGTCACTTCAGCAGTCCATATCAATTTTTCTTTAAACTTAATGTTTCAAAGGATTATGTCTAATTAGGCTGGCGATCGTCGATTATTTCATTTGTATGTATTTCATTACTTTCAATATCTCCAAAACTCAGTCTGTTAGTCTTTCTATTACATGCCATAGAAACGAAAATACTGTCAGATGCCCTCTGCCCATTACGTTAACACACGGTCAAGCTTCAAAAATCCTCCCAGAGGGTAAAGCTAGATTGCAATAGAGCGTTATACTTGACGCGAACTTGCAGTAATAGTGTTAAAGAATGCTGATTCTTTGGAAGGAATTTAATGCAAGACCGACGAAAGGGAAGAGGATGCAAGAATCACATAAGCGAAGATGGTTTTCCTTGTTAAGGGAAGTGTACTGTTATCGTACGTGTACATTAATTTTAGGAAGAAATTTCTGAGGATTTACATCTGCGGTGCAACGATGTGTTGAAATGGATCATAGACTGTGGGAAAGACGGAAACGAAGAGAATCTTGCAGAAGGGCGAGTGGTATTACAGAAAAATGCTGAAAATTAAGTGAAGTCATAAGAAGTGAATGAGAGGTTGTCCACACAATCGCTAACAAAAGAAATATGCTGGAAATACTGACTAGAGTCGTGTCACAATGGGACATGTTAATACCACAAGGAACAGAAAGTGTCTATGGGAGGCCAGAGATTGGAATATACCCTACAAATAAAAGAGGAGGGTGGCTGAGTGTGCTGCTCTGAGAGGGAGGGGTTGCAACAGGACGGGAAATCGTAGTGAACAACATAAAACCTAGCACAGGACTGCTTGCGCAAAAAAGCAGATAAGAAAATGAGGTGAACATTGCAACTCAACAAGCCCTCCCCAATACTTCAATTGGGATCCTCTCCTCGTTATAAACCCGCTGGGACTTTCCGGTAAGTTCTACCTGCCTCATACGTATAAAAGGTGAAAGGTAAGCAATAAGTCACATTGAAGTTTAAGAACTGAGATTTCCTTAATACCACTGCTCCAGGCATCTGCCAAAGACGACTAACGGAACTGTCGGAACATTATCCACAAGAAAGGAATAATCGGCAAATCTCGAAGAGCGAAAAACTACCGTCTGAGATTTTCTTCTGTACTACTATTTTTTCTGCGTCTTATCTGTTATCATCCAGCAACATTCCAATTTTCCCATCTTTTGATCTGCAGCTCCTTGTAATGGCCGTGTTTGCAGTTAAAATTTTTGGGATTTGAGGTCCGCCAGTTACGCAAAACACCGTTTTCCTCAGTACCCAAACATGTATCGGCACCACTGTGCCATCAATAGTGGGCTTTCGTTTTTATTTATTCCGCAATGTGAACATTTTTGTTACGTGATTATAAAATTATGTGCATTTTTAGTTCAAACAACATATCGTTTCTTTTTTTAAAAGCTTTACATTTGGTGAGCAAGAATTTTCTGGACCTCTTTTGTGTTAATTATTACAGGTAGCTTGTCATCTGCAACCAATCGATGTTGATGAGAAAGGTTTTTTTTTTTTTTTTTTTTTTTTTTTTTTTGCTGAAAGTTAACCTATCTTCTAGAGTGTAATTTAGTTTTTCGCGATGGTTTCACGGCTATTTTCGTATTTACTTACGTTTTCGTGTGACAAGCACTTCCATTCTCCGCATCATGCTGAGATGTTGTGATGCATACGTAGCTATGATAAATATTTTCCACAAATAACGTAGTAAAACGCTTTTCACTACGCCAGAACACAGTGTGATCATGGTTTGTTATGTGTCCCAGACCAGTCAGTGTTTATTTGTTCACCAGAGAGTTCGGCGCCAAATTTGAATTTTATTTACATTTTATCTTTGTGTGCGCGCGAGAAATAAATACACTAAAATCTGCAAAGACGCACCATTTGCATACAAATAGGAATACCATATAAAAGACAACAAACACATCTAAGAAACACACAGAAAACACACACACAGACGCACACACACACACACACACACACACACACACACACACACACAACACACAAAGATAAAATACAAATAAAATTCAAATTTGGCGCCAAACTCTCTGGTGAACAAATGAACACTGACTGCGCTGGGACACATAACAAACCACAATCACACTATGTTCTGATGTATAGTTAAACGCGTTGTACTACGCTATTTGTGGAAAATATTTATTATAGCTATGTATGCATCACAACATCTCAGTATGACGCGGAGAATGGAAGTGCTTGACACACGAAAACGTAAGTAAATACGAAAATAGGCCTGAAATCATTGCGAAAAACTAAATTACACTCTATAAGATAGGTTAACTCTCAGAAAAAAAACTTTCTCATCAACATCGTTTGGTTGCAGATGACAAACTATCTGTAAACATTAACACAAAAGTGGTCCAGAAAATTCATGCTCACCAAATGTAAAGGTATTTTCTAAAAGAAACGATCTGTTGTTTGAACTAAAAATGCACACAATTTTATAATCATTTAACAAAAATGTTCACATTGCAGAATAAATAAAAACGAAAACCCACTGATGATGGCACAGTGGTGCCGAAACATGTTTCGGTACTGAGAAAAAAGGTGTTTTGCGTAACTGGCGGACCTCAAATCCCAAAAATTCCAATTTTTCTTTTCATTCTTCACATTATTGTTGTCAGTAATTTGCGATTAACTGATGCCAGACTGTTCACGACAGTTTGACGAATTATATTCTGTTCATTAAAAATAAGGGAACACGTACAACCCTTGGGTTTATAGGCTACGGCCTCCATAGGAGTTACTCTGTTAACAGGTGAAACCTTCCCGTCTCCTCTATATCTCTTTTTTTTACGCAACCTTCCCTTCTACAATAACCTGTGAAACCTTTCCTTAGGATTTCTATCTCTTGCTTAATAATAACAAATGAAATCTTCCCTTTGAAATTTATTCTCTTTCTCAATCTCGGTATACAAATTTAATTGCTGCTTATTAAAAGTGATTTTCTGATTATTTCGACGAAACATAGAATGTGTCGTCGTCGTGGCCCTCAATCGTTATCTGCAATAACCCAAAACTGTTCCTTGCCTTTTTTACTGTTACTGGATCGCCATCTGACTACTACATCCAACTGGGAGATGAATATACTTACTCTGGTTTACTATACTCTATTAACTGCTGGTGGGCTGTCATAATAGATGGCTGTATTTATTACCAAAGCTGACGTTATTCTTTAATAGCGAAGCTGACGTTATTCTTTAATTAATTTGACTGAAGTTACGTAATTCATAGTTACACTTTTTCTTGACAACGATAAAATTTTTGCGGAGTTTAACGTTGGTGGTATTTAGGATGGATTATAATCAGTAATGCAACATTGCTGGCAAAAATTAATTACATTCTGAAAACGCTTCAAATATTTACTGTTTGTAATGAAACGATTTTAGAAACGTTCAAATGGGACTTACTTTTTACAATAATCTTACAACTAGCATTGCGCAAACATACCTTCAGTACTCTTGAGTTATGCAAAGAAAATAATTCAATAACATTAGTTCTTCTTATGATAATAGTTAGTTGATGTCTCAGTACATCCGTTTATAATCTCTTGTAAATCATAGCTGGTGGCTGGTAGGCACACTGCTCCTCTCAACCTCTCGCTTCAGGCCTGCTACCAACTCGCTTCACATCTCGCTTACTACTGACATCCTACGAACGCTAATGTGCGGTCTCTCCCGCTAACAATACTTTCTGGTGCAGAAAATCCACGCTGCCATTACAAAATGTATCAATGCGCGGTCTTTCCCGCTCTTTTCTTAACCGTGGGACGCCTAAGGGGGGGGGGGGGGGAGGGGGGAGGAGGGGCGTTCGTTGAACCCACAATTTTTTTATGCCCCCTGCTTTTCCCCAAGTAACTTTCATACTACATATTCTCTTTGAGTTATTGTTTGTAGGCTATTTTATGAAACGTTAGTGTCAATATATTTTATAGAAAATTCCTGATTTGAAAGAAAAAAGTAAACAAGCTTATTATGGGTCCAACAAACCCCCCCTTAGGCTCCCATGCTATAGAAAATTTCCCTTAGTAGGATTTCGTATTTCTCATCTCCACAACAATGCAAGTTATTTCTTGTTGGTTGGTATTCTTGATATTCACAACAATCGGTGTACTTTCAGAGGAAGTGATTGTTGATGTCAGTCAGCTGTTATTTAGCTTGTAAACTTGCAGTGAGTTAGTGCAGTTCCCAACACGTAGGCCTCCAGTAACTTTGGTGTCCTACACAGCGAAAACGAAACCAAGTAAGAACTTACTGATGTTGTCAACAATGCACCAAGATAAAGGCACTGTTGGATAAAAATAAAACCGAGATATATGCATATTATAATTCCACTAAATGTGGAACTGATACCATTGATCAAATGACGCGTATGTACACCTACAACAGGGGAACAAAGAGATGGCCTCTATCTGTATTTTACTCTCTCATCGACATTTGTGCTATCAATGCAACCACCATATTCATCCAGCAACATCCTAGATGGAATGAAGAGAAACACAACAAACGGAAACTTTATCTTCTGCAAGCTGGGATGGAACAAGTGAAATTGCAGGTAGAAGAAAGAAGTGCCAATGCAAGAGGGTTATCTAACCAAATCGTTCAATCAATGGAATCTATTCTACAAAAGAAAATCAAAGAAGTGACTACAGAAGCACGTCAGCCTCCTGCAGGGAAAGGTCCGTGCCATGTTTGTGTAAGAAAAGCTAAAACAAAGAAGCAGAAGTACAACAATCTAAGTAAACCAAAACAGTATTGTGGACAGTGTCATAAACATCTATGTAACACACATTCAGAAAAAAATTGTGAAGTGTGTTTCTTGCCTTGAAGTTGAGGACTCAGAGTAGTCTATTGTATATGAGCACATCTGTATTTTGTATAGTAATATGTCAATTTTTTATTCACCCAATCCAATATTTATAACAATTAACAACATTTATAAACCGATGCTTAGT
Source organism: Schistocerca serialis cubense (assembly GCF_023864345.2). Classification (NCBI taxonomy): domain Eukaryota; kingdom Metazoa; phylum Arthropoda; class Insecta; order Orthoptera; family Acrididae; genus Schistocerca; species Schistocerca serialis. The sequence goes on along the minus strand of NC_064645.1, from coordinate 458,724,088 downwards.
TAAAATACATAAACCATTTGAAAGTTGTTATTTTTCGTCAGTGAACTTATTTAATACCTGTGGTGGGCTCGCCGAACCCTCCCCCCCCCCCCCCTTAGGCATCCAAGTTAGAGAAAGAGGCTTGGGCGTCCTAGGGTTAAAATGCACCCATACGCGGTCTCTCCCGCCCTTTTTAAAATTATATCAATGTGCGGTCTCTCCCGCCAACAATACTTTGGTGTAGACTTTCCCTGCTACCACAATTATTTCCAAAATGACAAATATTAACTATTCCTACTTAATCCCATTAATAAAACATAAACATCTTTCGTAAATTGTGGTTTGACAATAGAAATTTACACGTCTTACATAGGTTGGCGGATTTCCCAGCATCGACCAGTCTACCACACGGAGAGAGTATGTTCTCTTGCGCTGTACGTTACGGAGGGGGCCGCCATAAACTGGATTTATTGGCTTTAATAACGAAAGAGGCCACCGTCACCTCGTCCGTGGCACTGTCGTTGACGGCCGCTCTTCGCTCTCGAGCCGCGCCGCGGGCCCTTTAATAGCCCATAGGGCCGGATTTACTCGCGGAGTCTACTGGCGGCGGCGGCGAGAGGGCGCTCGCGCGACGACGGAAGGGCGCGCGACCGTCGCTTGTTTCTGCGGCGCCGGGCCTTCCGATTGGCCCCAAATTATTGGAAGTGGCTGGCTGGAGGCGAAGTTTATTGGATTCTGCGGTCGGGTCCGTCCCCGCGAGAGTTCACCGCCTCCAGCGGCGCGGCTGGAGAGGGTTGGGCCATGTCCGGGTGGGAAACGATATGTAAAACAGCCTATCTTAACGGCCCACCGGCCCGAATTGATATCCGATAAATTATTGCCCCAGAGTGGGGGAAGACTAGGATTTCTCTCCATTTACTTCTTTCTTTCCTTCCTTCCTGGTGCGTTCCGAAGTTGATAATTCATCGCCTCCACAACGGAAGGAGCGAACAGTCAGAATAAAACAAGGACTGGTGGAGCTGAATCGACTGAGTGTGTCCATTTTTCACTCTCGGTGGTGATGTTTGCCTCTCGCCCTGAATTTGCGTGCTTGGCACACTTCCATGTGAATCGAATAACGATAACGGTGAATCTTGTAATCGTAGGGTGTACGCTTACATCTGCATCCATATATACAAACTGCGCAAGTCACCATACGGTGCTTGTGCAACGCTACCACAGAACACCTGAAACGACAATCGATGCCAGCGTTATACTCCTGCGAGGAATTTTTGAGATGTGACCTTGAGATAATCTAATGGAAATAGAGCAAACAAACTGGGAATCGTTTCCGAAACATTCCAGCAGAGTATAACCAATAGTAGACGGTGGGTCAGGAACAGACGTTCTCTCAGCACAAAATGAAATTGTAGCATTACATATTAAAACAAGTCGCCGGCCTAATTAGGCTTTCTTGTGTCAAGAAAAATGATAAAGCAGAAGGCAGTGCTAAGGCTGACCTAACCTACCTAGACACACACACCAAACTCTTTCCTTGTATCTGTTCACACTACAACACAGTAGCCTAACCTAGCAGATAAATGTGCTACTAACAAATGGCCAATGAGATAGTAAACAGTAACATATGCCTCTCAACAACACTTACCTAAAATGAAATGGGTGAAAAAGTTTATAAAAGCAATTACCGACACACATGAAACTAACAGGAATACTAAACAGGGAAAAGCTTGAATTTAATCTGAATCTAAATCAGGGCGTCTGCTAATGATCATAATCTATGGCTGCAGAACATTAGGACTTTGTATGTATGAAACAGATCTGATGATGGTCATTAAAGACCGAAACCGGTAATCTGTTAAACAAAAAGATTCTGCCCGTAGACGTAAATTAAGGGAAACTTATCCATAACTTTATTGCTTAGTACAGGGTCTCTATGACTGTGCATTAACGAGCTCGCATTGGAAGAGATAACAGAGTAAATATTTCTTTCTTAACTCTGTTTGAAGCAACGAAACAGAATGAAAATTTAACTACACTGGCTCTGAAGAAGCCTTTGAATTGCTTCATTAACTAACTAGCCTAGTACATGAGGACCATTAAACTGTCATGCTTTGAAGAACCATGCTCATTTACAAAACAACACCAGTATGTATGAGAAATGGTAAGTATATTTATCATTAATTATTAATTAAGTAAAGCACAACAAACTATAACTCTTTACATAACAAATATGCTTTCATGAGCAGTCTTTTGAAGTAACCAGAAATATAATTGGCTGTGCAACTGACAACACAACATTTAATTCAAGTTCAACCACTTTCTCATAATAAATTTGGACACTCGGAATTAAATTCACTAGGATCGGATTTATGTCCAGGTTTGTGACCTGGGATAATCACGACTATTATTATAAAATCAACCAAATTTAACAAATACCTGGTCCATTTACAGATTGCCAAATATAAACAATACAGTGGAAGGCTGGTGGCTCTGGAGCCGCAATTTTCACTGGCTATTAACCTGCCGGCGATGCAATCATAGCAATACTGTTGGCCTCTCCCCGTTACATATCTTGGTGACGTCTGAATTATATTTATAGAGCCATAAACCATGCCACCATAAACCATGCCATGATATTGGTATCACCAAATTCAGCATCCGAGGCCCATAAATACTGCCCTTAATTTCTTCTGGCCTCACGGCTCCAGGAATATGAGCCACAATGATCCGCTGCTGCTAGCGAGGTGTTAAGCACAGCACTGCTCAGCCCAGACTCCTCACCCGTCACAAAGGATGAGCTGCCACTTGCTCGCCATCCACACCTTTTCCACTCCGCCAGGCTACTTTCGTAGCAGCAGGGCTTCCCTACATCTTTTATATGCAACTAAACGTTCCCTAACTGTGGACCAAGTCATTTACAGCTTGTTACATAACAATTATTCATTAGTTATATAACTCTACAAGCATAATTTAAACAACATCGTTCAAAAGTTTCACGTAACTGAAACATATATACATAGTCAAAGAATTTCCATGATAGATACAGTACTCTACATATGCAATACGACGAATTGACATAGAAATATCGATACACATACAAAATATGTCGAAAATAAATGTTACACTGGGACAGTGTACCTTGTACTGTTAGCAGTCATTCCACCTCTGTTCGACTCGCACCGGGGCCTCTGGAAAAAACGAATGTCTATATGCTTCCGTACGAGCCCTACTTTCTCTAATTCCATCTTCGAGGACCTTATGCGAAATGTACATTGGCGGTAGTAGAATCTTCGTGCTGTCAGTTTCAAATGCCGGTTCTCTAAATATTCGCAATACTGTTTCCCCCCAGGGATTCCCATGTGAGTTCAAAAAGTATAGTCATAATAGTGGCATGTTGATCAAACCTATTGGTAAGAAAGCTAGCAGCCCACCTAAGACTTGTTTCGATTTCTTTCTTTAATCCGACCTCGTGGGGACCACAAACACTGGAGCAGTATTCACGAATCTGTCGCACATGTGTTACACACGCGGTCTTCTTTAGAGGTGGACCACACTTTCCTAAATTTCTTCCAATAGACTGAAGTCAACAATTCGCCTACATTACTGCTGTACTTAGGTGTTCATTCCATTTAGTGTCACTTTGGAAGTTAACGCCTGGAGATATAATGGATGTGGTTGTGTCAAGTGGAACGCTACTAATGCCTTATCCGAGCGTTAAGGGATTGCTTTTTCCAATTCATCCGCATTAAGGTATATTTTTCTACAGTTAGGGTAGACTGTCATTGAAATGTACTAAAAGAAACTTGGTCTAAGACATCCATATGCTCCCACAGACAGTCAATGACGATACTTTTAAGTACACCAAAACATAATCAGAAAGCAGTCGCAGATGGCTGCTAACCCTATCCATCAGATCATTTCTGAATAAGAGCGATCCCATCTCACTTGCCTGAGGCACTCGTGACGATATCCTTGTCTCTAACACTAACCGTCGACCAACACGCATTGCATTCTATAACATAAGAAATCTTCTAGCCACTCCCGTATCTGGGAACCTGTTATTTATGTTCGTACTTTCGTTAACAGTTGGCAGTGGGCACTGTGTCAAACGTTTCCCGGAAATGTAAGAATATGGAATCTACATGTTGTTCTTCATTCATGATTCGCAAGATACAATGTAAGAATAGGCACCAGCTAAGCTTCGATCGAAAGATGCTTTCTAAATACTTGCTGATTTGTGCGCAGAAGCTCTTTCGTCTCAAGGAAATTTATTGTCTTCGAACTGAGAATGTGTTCAAGAATTCTGCAGCAAACTTATGTTAAGGATATGGCCTGTAATTCTGCGGGTGCATAATTTTACCCTTCTTATTCACAGGCCGAGGCAATGTACCTTTTCTTCTGGCCGTGGTCCTCTTTGGGCTGTTACACGTAAGAACGCTTGCGACGAGGCAACGAATAGTACCAACGGCTACAGTACAACATAACGTATCAGCCAGTAGCGTCTGTTGAGTTTGTTTTCGGGTGCATATAGAACATTTAGATTTGATAGCCGTTTTTATTTACCTATGTTTAGGGTACGTAGCTACTATAGCGTTGATTGTTGGTGGCATACGGAAAATTCGCCAAATGTCATTTGAAGAAGGACATAACTTTTTTCACGGGACAGTCAGATACTGAAATGGTTGTAAAACGTGCCGCTTTAACGCGGCGCTGCCAGTTTTCACGGCAGGCAACGGCTGGAGCGTTTAGCGTGGGACAGACCTCCTCGGACAACAGATTTCAAATTCAAAAGCAGCTTCTGCAGTCAGTTGTGGCGTATCATCAAAGTCTTGGTGGAATTGGCACGTGACTTCACACCTGAGTTCAGCACTACAGATTCCTCGATCCTCTAGAATGCACAGGCGGCATGTACTTGTTGTTGTTGTGGTCTTCAGTCCTGAGACTGGTTTGATGCAGCTCTCCATGCTACTCTATCCTGTACAAGCTTCTTCATCTCCCAGTACCTACTGCAACCTACATCCTTCTGAATCTGCTTGGTGTATTCATCTCTTGGTCTCCCTCTACGATTTTTACCCTCCACGCTGCCTCCAATACTAAATTGGTGATCCCTTGATGCTTCAGAACATGTCCTACCAACCGATCCCTTCTTCTAGTCAAGTTGTGCCACAAACTTCTCTTCTCCCCAATCCTATTCAACACCACCTCATTAGTTACGTGATCTACCCATCTAATCTCCAGCATTCTTCTGTAGCACCACATTTCGAAAGCTTCAATTCTCTTCTTGTCTAAACTATTTATCGTCCATGTTTCACTTCCATACATGGCTACACTCCATACAAATACTTTCAGAAACGACTTCCTGACACTGAAACCTATACTCGATGTTAACAAATTTCTCTTCTTCAGAAACGCTTTCCTTGCCATTACCATTTTATATCCTCTCTAGTTCGACCATCATAAGTTATTTTGCTCCCCAAACAGCAAAACTCCTTTACTACTTAAAGTGTCTCATTTCCTAATCTAATACCCTCAACATTACCGGACTTAATTCGACTACATTCCATTATCCTCGTTTTGCTTTTGTTGATGTTCATCTTATATCCTCCTTTCAAGACACTGTCGATTCTGTTCAACTGCTCTTCCAAGTCTTTTGCCGTCTCTGACAGAATTACAATGTCATCGGCGAACCTCAAGGTTTTTATTTCTTCTCCATGGATTTTAATACCTACTCAGAATTGTTCTTTTGTTTCCTTTACTGCTTGCTCAATATACAGATTGAATAACATTGGGGAGAGGCTACAACACTGTCTCACTCCCTTCCCAACCACGGTTTCCCTTTCATGCCCCTCAACTCTTATAACTGCCATTTAGTTTCTATACGAATTGTAAATAGCCTTTCGCTCCTTATATTTTACCCCTGCCACCTTTTGAATTTGAAAGAGATTATTTCAGTCAACATTGTCAAAAGCTTTCTCTAAGCCTACAAATGCTAGAAACGTAGGTTTGCCTTTCCTTAATCAAGCTTCTAAGATAAGCCGTAGGGTCAGTATTGCCTCACGTGTTTCTATATTTCTTCGGAATCCAAACTGATCTTCCCCAAGGGGGGCTTCTACTAGTTTTTCCATTCGTCTGTAAAGAATTCGTGTTAGTATTTTGCAGGCATGACTTATTAAACTGATAGTTCGGTAACTTCCACATCTGTCAACACCTGCTTTCTTTGGGATTGGAGTTATTATTTTCTTCTAGAAGTCTGAGGATATTTCGCCTGTCTCATGCATCTTGCTCACCAGATGGTAGAGTTTTGTCAGGACTGGCTCTCCCAAGGCCGTCAGTAGTTCTAATGGAATGTTGTCTACTCCCGGGGCCTTGTTTCGACTCAGGTCTCTCAGTGCTCTGTCAAACACTTCACGCAGTATAATATCTCCCATTTCATCTTCATCCACATCCTCTTCCACTTCCATAATATTGTTCTCAAGTATATCGCCCTTGTATAGACCCTCTATATACTCCATCCATCTTTCTGCTTTCCCTTCTTTGCTTAGAACTGGGTTTCCATCTGAGCACTTGATATTCATACAAGTGGCTCTCTTTTCTCCAAAGGTCTCTTTAATTATCATGTAGGCTGTATCTATCTTACCCCTAGTGAGATAAGCCTCTACATTCTTGCATTTATACTCTATCCATCCCTGCTTAGCCATTTTGCACTTCCTGTCGACCTCACTTTTGAGACGTTTGTATTCATTTTTGCCTGCTTCATTTACTGCATTTTTGTATTTTCTCCTTTCATCAATTAAATTCAATATTTCTTCTGTTACCCAAGGATTTCTACTAGCCCTCGTCTTTTTACCTACACGATCCTCTGCTGCCTTCACTACTTCATCCCTCAAAGCTACCAATTCTTCTTCTACTGTATTTCTTTCCCCCATTCCTGCCATTTTTTCCGTTACCCTCTCCCTGAAACTCTGTACAACCTCTGGTTTAGTCAGTTTATCCAGGTCCCATCTCCTTAAATTCCCACCTCTTTGCAGTTTCTTGAGTTTTAATCTACAGTTCATAACTAATAGATTGTGGTGAGAGTCCACAATTGCCCCTGGAAATGTCTTACAATTTAAAACCTGGTTCCTAAATATCTGTCTTACCAATCTATCTGAAATCTGTAAGTATCTTCAGGCTTCTTCAATGTATACAACCTTCTTTTATGATTCTTGAACCAAGTGTCAGCTATGTTTAAGTTATGCTCTGTGCAAAATTCTACAAGGCGGCTTTCTCTTTCATTTATTACCCCCAATCCATATTCACCTACTACGTTTCCTTCTCTCCCTTTTCCTACTACCGAATTCCAGTCACCCATGACTATTAAATTTTCGCCTCCCTTCACTATCTGAATAGTTTCTTTTGTTTGATAATACATGTCTTCAATTTCTTCGCCATCTGCATTGCTAGTTGGCATATAAAGTTGTACTACTGTAGCAGGCGTGGGCTTCGTGTCTATCTTGGCCACGATAGTGCGTTCACTATGGTGTTTGTAGTAGCTTAATTCATTAGTTGCTTTTATTCATTATTAAACCTACTCCTGCATTACCTCTATTTGACTTTGTATTTATAACCCTGTATCCGCCTGACCTAAAGTCTTGTTCCTCCTGCCACCGAACTTCACTAATTCCCACTATATCTAACTTTAACCTATCCATTTCCCTTTTTAAATTTTCTAACGTACCTGCCCGATTAAGGGATCTGACATTCCACGCTCCAATCCGTAGAACGCCAGTTTTCTTTCTCCTGATAACGACGTCCTCTTGAGTAGTCCCCGCCCGGAGATCCGAGTGGGGGACTATTTTACCTCCAGAATATTTTACCCAAGTGGACGACATCATCATTAACCATACAGTAAAGCTGCATGCCCTCGGGAAAAAGTAAGGCTGTAGTTTCCCCTTGCTTTCAACCGTTCGCAGTTCCAGCACAGCAAGGCCGTTTTATCTAGTGTTACACGGCCAGATCACTCAATCATCCAGACTGTTGCCCCTGCAACTACTGAAAAGGCTGCTGCCCCTCTTCAGGTACCAAACGTTTGTCTGGCCTCTCAACAGATACCCCTCCGTTGTGGTTGCACCTACGATACGACTATCTACATCGCTGAGGCACGCAAGCTTCCCCACCAACGGCATGGTCCATGGTTCATGGGCATGTACTTATCTTTGACCATCTTGTTGAAGATGAAAAAGTATATGTTTGTTTGCGTGGCCATCTTCCACAGCAGCTATTAACAGCTGTCACTCACAGCAGGTATTAACAGCTGTCACTATAGGTTATCCGCCTTGAGCTGACTGCAGTCTAATTAAAAAGAATTACACCAGACGCCTCTTGCTTATATTTACAAAGCACCTTCCGCGGTTATTCTGTAAATTAGTTACATACGTTTTTACATTTTTTGATTGTCTTAGGTTAAAAACAGCGTATTCTTTACAAAATTGGTCTGCAAGCTACTTACGGTGTTTCTTTATGTAATCTGCTTCTTCCCTCCTTGCTAGCATTTGTGGTGTCTACAGGCTTCTTCTCACACCTGCACTTAGCAGTTTTCGACATTCTGCAGTATTTCCTGCGCTGCACTATCTGCAGTTGACTTTCTTAAACTGTTCCAGTGTCTGGAACAATATCAAACATATTTATGAACCTTGTAGAACAGATTAGATTTAACAAAATAATGCCAAATAGGTAGAACATCCTATACTCGATTAAGTATATGGATGATATCTTATGCCTGATAGACGAACGAAACAATAATATTGACCAATTACGCACAGACATAAATTCTGTTTATGATAAGATGCATTTTACAATAGAGAAACAGCAAAATAGACAGTTAAATTTCCTGGAAATCACCATGAAGATTCAAAACAACCAACACACATTTGCATATACCGAAAACCGACAACAGCAGACACAATTATACAAGAGATATCACAACATCCCAGTTCTCAAAAGCAGGCAGCACTTAGATACATGCTCCACAGACTAAACACAGTACTATTAGACACAGAAAATTACAAAAAGGAACGGATATTGTAATACAAATAGCCACCAACAATGGATACAAAGATAGTAACAAAGCTGAACAGGAAAATCAAGAAACAGAAAAGAATAAACAATCAACTGTTACCAAAACAAGGACAAAATCACACACAGACAAATACACAAAATACAAGAACAGAAACAACATAAAGTGCGTAAAGAAACAGAAAGTAAAAGATGGTACACAATGACACAACCACACATACACACTCAGAATATCCAATATTTTCAAGAAACAAGGCATAAAAATAGCACACCAAACCAACAACTCAATTCAGAAATACCTCCAAGAAACAATAGGAGAAACTGATCTGTATCAGAAATCAGGAATATACCAACTGAGATGCAATACATGTGATGGAAGATACATATGTCAAACCAGGAGAATATTTGACACCAGATACCAAGAACATGTAAGAGCATCGAAGTATGCGATAGATCATTCAACTTTTGCAGAACACTTACACCAACACAAGCATAAAATTGTAACAAGAGACACAAACATGGAAATCATAACGATAAACAACAACAAAAAACACCTCCTCACCATACAAGAAAACTAACACATTCAAAAACCCATAACAGAAAAGAAACAACTCATAAAAGATAGGTCAACTTGGCAAACCACACACTCTTTAAACTGATTGAACACTTAATATAACAGGCTCAATCTACCACTACCATTTCCTCCCAGATTCTGTCCTATAATCACTCTGTCTTCCTTCACCAAACAACCCTCCCCCCCCCCCCCCACTTGCAAAAATAAATAAGTATCAGACCACCCCCACCCCCCTCTACCTATATACAAGTAAATTTCACTAACTCTCCCTCTCTCTCTCTCTCTCTGTCTCTCTCTCTCTCTCTCTCTCTCTCTCTCTCACTCTCTCTCTCTCTCTCTCTCTCTCTCTCTCTCTCTCTCTCTCTCTCTCACACACACACACACACACACACACACATACGAAATCATTTCATAGGTTGGCAACCCTCAGAACGTGCAAGGAAACAAACGAACAGGCATAAACACTGTGGCAGTGCAGAATGAAAAATAGTTTAAGAAAGTCAATTGTAAATAGTGCAGCACAGGAAATACTGCAGAATGCCAAAAACTGCAAAGTTCAGATGTGAAATGAAGCCTGTTGATACCAAATACTGCTAGTCAATAGGGAAGGAGCAGATTATGTAAAGAAACACAGTAAGTAGTTTACAGACAAACTTTATAAAGAAAACACTGTTTAAACCTAAAACAATTAAAAACGTATAAACGTATGGATCCAATCTACAGAATAACCACGGAAGATGCTTTGTAAATAAAGGCGAAACGAGTCTGGTGTAATTCTTTTTAATTAGATTGCAGTTAGCTCAAGACGGATAACCTATATAACAAATGAAAACGTGTTGTTTGTATCCCCAGTTCCACTGTAGCAGAGCAGCAGAAATGTTACTGGCTTTAGTGAAACACAAGTTAAGAAAGGCCATCAGTTTCGGTAAAGCATACCTTAATATCGAATGAAGAAAACAGGAACAGCTGCGTCAAAATGATTTATTCATTATGACAAGTTTCATAACATTATAGTCACATCTTCAGGGCAAACTATTGACCTAAATAAGATACAAAACTCGTAATTAGGACTACCTTGAAACAGGAACTGCCAAATTAATATAATGCTCACCAGCAAGTGATGTATACAGAGCGGACAATGCATAACGTCCTTAAAATCACCTTAAGGCAAATAACTGAAGTCAACCCTCTCGCTGTACAAAATTGGCGTCAGAAAGTATTTGGCAAAACCTCGTCACCCGTTTTGTAAAGGACTCGTCGTTACTGCTGTGGAGGCCGAGTTGCCACTGTTGTTACAGTAGGTCAAGTCTGTGAATTCGTGAAACAGTTTCTGGTGCAATACACTGCTAAGACAATTTCTCCCTGCCACATTACACAGCCATGCCCAAGGGTCAGGCAACAGGATAGGAGAACGTAGGTTCCACAAGACACCAACAAATGAGTATCAAAGTCACACAAATGAGTTAAAAAGGTTTATTTATCTTTGTGACTAGTTGAATAATGAAGTCTGCAACATTACTCAGCACACAGAAAATGCAATTTAAAACAACTGTCTGTTCACTTCTAAGAGTTCACTAAATGACGTTCCCTGTCTAAGTCAGCCGTGGGCGATGATCTATAACCTAGTGGCCGGGAGCTGCTCTACTGTCTTCCGCGTTGGCTTCTGTCCGTTGTCGTCCGGTCATTGGCGCACTGTATTAGGCCGGTAATTGGCTCCACTCGTGGCGCTGGGGGAACTTGCACAAGTGCCGAGTGTCTATGGCACTGGCACCAAGTCGCATCTTTGAGCCTGTGGTGCTTTTGAACTGGCTGTGTCTTGTTCAGACGAAACAGCAAAGCACAAAAACGTCATGAATAAATAACCAGTAAAATTAGAAGAAAACATAACAATAGAAACAAATACTGTTGAGTAAGATCTATAGTCTGGTCCACGAACGAAGGCAGTTCGCACAGCTCGAGAGAAGGACGGGGATTGCGGTGTTGCCGGTTCCACGCGACATTTACCGTAAGCGCATAAAAGTGCTCTGCGCTTGAAGAAACCGTGTGCACTGCCAAATTATTTCTCTCGCTCGCCTGTGCGTAATTTGTCGATCACCACCATCACCAGCTGTGACAGACTGCAACAACAGAATAGAAATAATGGAAATAACTCGTTGCGATCAAGTCTAATGCTCGCATCGGCTACCAAATTCACAACAGAGCACTGAGAACGCTACTAGAACGCTCACTGGCCGTTGGAGAATGTGTGTCATTTAAGCGCAGAACAAGCCCAAACTCTACCGCTATCTTCGTGACACGCAACTATACCGTTATACACTGAAGCGCCAAAGGAACTGGTATAGGCATGCGATTCAAATACAGAGATATGTAAACAGGCAGAATACAAGAAGTTAGCAAACATATGACTCCAAGGCCTCGCTTCTTATCACTTACAGTGGTACGATACCTTCAAGAAGGGGATGGAGGTAGACGTCTGAAATTCTGTCTTTGGCTAATTGCATATCTTCGAGTAGTCCCATTAAAACTGACATTGGATGAAGACACTTTCACTAGCGGCGGCTTGAGTAAGACCCGTAGCTTACACCTCTAGTCTAAAGAAAACCCATATGCCTATGTGGAGAGACATTTTTCTAGAATGTGCTCTGTAAATATGTGACTTAGCTTGATAGACAATCAGTTTATCTGGCTGCTGAAATTACCTCATCGTCTTACTGTTGCTCAGTATTTGGACATTCTTGAAACCGACCTTCCAGTAGTGTTGGAAGATTTTCTTTCTGGCTACAGTGGTGAGTATGTTCTTCGAGCACGACAAGCTCCTGCACATTGTAGTCGTCAGGTGACACGTCGTTGAAACACGTCGTTCCCTGGAAGATGAACTGGGAGAAATAGTCACCATTGGTGGCCACCAACGTTACCAGATATTACCCCTTTGGATTTTAATTAACACACCTATACCAAAGCCTACATGCAGATGACTTCCTCCATGCTTCTGCAGACTCAATTCTGGCTACTAGTAGCATCTCGAGGACACTGGAAAGTACAATGAACTGCCACTAAAGTATCGGCCCACGCCGCCAACATAAACGTTTAATGAATACAGTTCTATACCAGTCTTTTGTCAGACCCCTTTTGCTAAAAATTTATGCTGACCTTCGTCTGGTTCGTGATTGCTGAGTTTTTTGTTTAATGTATAACTTTCTTTTATACGCCACAGTCATATATTTTATATGCTTCTGTAGTATACTTTGTAGCTAGGGTACCTACTTAACGCTATATGTATCTGAGGTTAGTTCACTCTGTGTTATCACTCAATAACTGCAATTAATGCATTACGCTATCTGTATTTTGCGATATGTCATGTCATTCATTAACGAAGCTATGGTATTTTTCTTGCTGTTACTCTCGAACAACACTTAATTTTAAATAAATATTTTGATGTGCTTTAACTTTATCTTTTAAGGATTTCTTAACTGTCCAGTTCTAATTTGATATCTCTTTATCCATATTACAAGCCAATATTGCGTAAGTATTTTGTGACGCGCATGTAAATTGATAGCCCAAATGATTTGTATTCTTCTAAATTTTGTAATCTTCCTAAGATGACAGACTAATTTGTCAAAACCGATAAAGTGCAATAAAATGTGTAAATTGTGCAGTTGACTACTGTTTTTATTTTGAAAAAATATGTATCAAAGTTGCTAGAAAAGTGACAGCTCTGAAGAAAACATCATATACGTACAGGGTGGTTAAGTTGCCCCTACGTGTGTGTTTCACGCAGTTGACAACGCCTTCAAGTACCACACACATTATTTTCATACTATCTCGCTCGGAACGTGTGAGAAAAATTAACTGGACGTTTTTGTAGGAATCTGAATACAGCAAAATTTAGTGTTGGGATAATTTCTACCAGAGGCCGTAGTTTTCGTGTTATTCAACAAAAACGTACAAAGACAACCTTCAACCGCCTTTTTCTTGAATAACGTGAAAACCGTGGCCTTCAGCGAAAACATGTCCCAGTACAATAATTTAATTAGATTCAATTTCCTAGAAGAAGGGCATGTTGTTGTTATGGGTTTCAGTCCGTAGACTGGTTTGATCCAGTTCTCCATGCTACCCTATCCTGTCCAAGGTTCTTCATCTCTGAGTACTAATTCAACATACATCCTTCTGAATCTGCTTAGTGTATTCATCTCTTGGTCTCCCTCCGCGATTTTTACCCTCCACGGTTTCCTCCAATACTAAACTGGTGATCCCTTGGTGCCTCAGAACGTGTCCCACCGACCGTTCCTTTCTTCTAGTCAAGTTGTGCCACAATTTCTTCTTCGCCCCTAATTCTGTTCAGTACCTCCTCATTAGTTACGTGATCTACCCATCTAATCTTCTGTTCTTTTTTTCTGTAGCACCACATTTTGAAAGCTTCCATTCTTTTCCTGTCCAAACTATTTATCGTCCATGTTTCACTTCCATACATAGTGTAAGTAGGCTGTTTAGGTTTTTTTTATTGGTAACGCCACCTCTGTATGAAAATCACTGGCTGTGCTGTGTGCAGTCTGTGGCTGCTTTGCATTGTTGTAATACTCGCCATTGTCGCTGTATGGGCAGCGGCAGCTGGATGTGAACAGTGCGTAGCGTTACGCAGTTGGAGGTGAGCCGCCAGCAGTGGTGGATGTGGGGAGAGAGATGGCGGAGTTTTGAAATTTGTCATGAACTGCTATATTTATATATGATGATATCAAGGTAAATACATTGTTTGTTCTCTATTAATATCTTTCATTTGCTAACTATCCCTATCAGTAGTTAGTGCCTTCCATAGTATGAATCTTTTATTTAGCTGGCAGTAGTGGCGCTTGCTGTATTGCAGTAGCTTGAGCAGCGAAGATTTTTGTGAGGTAAGTGATTTGTGAAAGGTATAGTTTAATGTTAGTCAGGGCCATTCTTTTGTAGGGAATTATGAAATTCAGATTGCGTTGCGCTAACAAAATATTGTGTGTCAGTTTAAGCACATCCATGTATAATTGTTCAAAGGGGACGTTTCATATGGCGACCCTGCCAGCATACCTAACTGGAATCTTCTGATTTTTTCTTGTAGTTTGTGTAATTAGTGTAGATTTTGTTTATTGCTAGTGTGTAATTGTAGAGAAAATCTCCTTTGTAGTTGCAGTCTTTCATTGTTGTACAGTAAAACAGTTGTGGCATGCATGTAGATTTGCACCAAGTATTTCACAGCTGCAATTAACTAGATATTATTTTCAGTGCTATGTTAATGTTTTCTCTTATTTTTGATCTTCAAATTGTGTTTTTCTGTGTTGTCGTGTGAAATACTGTGACAATAATGGCTTGTGAAAAACGTAATACTAGGCTCCAAAGTAAACTGAGAAATGACAGTGAAAATGAAAGCAGTGTGTTAGCGCCATCGAGTAATGAATTAACTGATGTTCAAAGTAGTAATTTGGTAATTGTGCATAGGGAAATGGTGCGGGCGGCAAACAAAGGCATGGACAGCGAAACAATTAGTGAAGAGGGAAGCATTATCGATCGATCGGTTGGCAACAGCTCGCCTTAGGAATCCGAAATGACAGGACACAATTTTGCAAATACTGTAGATTCAGGTTTTGCGTCCTCACCGTTTTCTCAAATGAGTCAAGACACATTTTCCGCTTGTCAAAATGTGAATGTTGCCGGTGCAAATTCACTGCCGAAAAGCACTGAGGAACATGTTTCAGACACCAGTGCATTGTTATTACAATTAATGCAACAAATGGAACAAAATCAGAGATGAACACAGCAAAAGTTAGACACAGTGGGACAAAATCTTCAAAAGTTAGACACAATGGAACAACACCAGAGACAAACACAGAAACAGTTAGACGCAATGGGACAAAATCTTCAAAAGTTAGACACCACACTTGAACAAACACGTGAAGATTTAACTAGTGAGTTACATAACATTGAATCGAAATGTCAAAAAGTCTGTAATGATGTAAAAACACAAATTTGTGAACATTTTCAACCCACTTTTTCGCGGCATGAAAATGCATTACAGAATCACGAAGCAGCCATAAAAGAACTGCAAACCATTGTTCATGAAAATCATGAGACCTTGTGGGCCAAAATTGACTCAGTTGCATCTACCGATTCGGTTACGCACCTCGCAAAATCTCAGGAAAACTTAAAGGACACAGTAGATTCGATTTCAACACAAATGGACACTCTGAAACTGGGTTCAGAAAAACATACTGAGGAAATGTGTTCACTATCAAAGAAAGTAGCCGAACTTTCGGATCAGGTCACTAACTCATCTACAAAGGTAGATGATGATCTGAATGACACAAGACCCGTAGCCTTCACTGACACAGAAGAGTATGAACAAATTAGAAAATTCAAACAGAATCAAAATCAAATCAATACACAGTACAAAAGAGAAATCCGGGAAGTACAAGATCAGCTGACACAGGTAATACAAGAATTACGTATTTCAGAGGATACTCGCGCCCCAATACGGGAAGAGGGACACAGAAATACGGAACAGCCACAAAATAATAACACAGGGCATTTGGGAAGTTATGAAAGAAATTGGCAATGTGCTCCGAATTTTGAGATGGAACGGCCGACACGACCTGACAATGACCGATATGCGACTCGCTGACATGATGATTTTGACTATAAGCTGTTCATGACTACACGTAAATTCAAAACATTTAAAAATTCTGGCAACGACATTCATCCACCAGCATGGCTCCATCAATTCTCTCATTGTTTTCCTCCCAACTGGTCATTGGAGCACAGGTTAGAATTTATGTGTGGCTACTTGGAGAATGAACCAGCTGTAAGAATGCAAACGGTCATTCATGATTGTCACAGTGAAGGAGAATATTACCATGCGTTCCTCTCAGCATATTGGTCACAAGCTACACAAGACCGAGTAAAACATAGCATCATGATGATGAAACACTTTGAACAATCTGAATTTTCCAGTCTCTTCAAATATTTTGAAGACATGTTGCGGAAGAATCAGTACCTGACTAACCCATACAGCCCCTCAGAACTCATCCGCATTTGCTTAATCAAATTGCCTGAACATTTACGACATATTATTTTGGCAGGACGTTGCAAAGACGACATTGAAGCTTCTCAGGCACTCCTACAAGAATTAGAAATTGACACAGACAGTCGCCGGATGTGAAAACAGGAAAACAATCACTACAGGTCACATACGTCACAATTCCGTAATGACAGAAACAATAACTGGACACGAAAAGGCTATTCTTACAACGCAAATCGTGACCAAAACAGGCACCACCCATATGACAACCGCTGGCAGAGTAATAATAGTTACAGAGAAAGATCGCATTTCCGTAGTAATGACTATCACAGAGACAATCAGAGAAACAGACAATATGGGATCAAAAACAATTATTATCAAGGGAGGCAGAATAACTTCAGACGCAACAGTTCGGAGCACAGTTACGATTCAGGGAGAAACTCTCCACCACATGACGGACAAGGAAGAAACTACGGAATCTACCGACATGACGACAGACGATATATTCGTAACGACAGACCTGAATTGCATCAGAACTGGCGGGATTCAAACAGAGCAGGGCACTTTCGACAACGTGAATTTGTAGAAGTTAGGTCTCCTAATCCCAATAACAACGCGCGCCAACAAAGAGACAGACAATGACTCGCTCCGCAGGCACCCACGTGCGCCGGCTGGCTCAGAGAAAAATAACATAGACGCTAACCTTGAGAAAAATTCCAGTATTATTTACCGTCGTATAGCGCATGACAATTGCATTCAAGTTCAAACTCTGAGTACTATGAAGAGTAAAGGTTTACACCAGATTTCACATGTAAAACCGTTTATTGAAAGATAATCTGCTTTTTAACTTTGTCTTTGCCATAAAACTTTTCACTTCACATTTCTAGTATGCTTTGTCAGACTTAAGAAACTATTAACATGCAACAATGTTTGAAGTTAAATATCCAGTCTAGAACCTAGGGAACATTTTTAAACAGAAATTACGATTGCATTGTTATAGTGAACAGACTACACAGTGTTGTATTTGTGCATTCTTGCTTGTTAGTTGCACGATTACGTAACGACTATAAGGCTCACATACTTAGAACATATACTGGCACTGCTAATGAGATTTTCATGCAACATTTTGGATTACTTGAAAAGACATTCCTTATTTGAAGTACTTTCTGTGGGATTAAAGATGACTTAGCACTTGGTTTCTTTGACAGCTACACAATTATATCACGACGCTACTAATGTGTGACACAATTTACATTGTTGCTTTTGTGCTGTTTCTGTTTTATATCTGCACAGTTTTCTGTTTTATTCTGGAAAGTAAAACAGGTTTTAGTAGTAACTTTTGTGGTATAGCTACAATGAGACTGCCTTTTCCGTAGCATAACAATACGTTACAGCACAGTACTTTCCTCATCACGGCAATAAGAGTAATAACTAAGACATTTATACGCAAAGCATTTCACTTTTGTGTATTATGAGGTAAGTACATTGACATCTGCGGAACTTAGCTTTCGGAGGACGATAACTACGACACTTCCACACAGATTATGTTGCAACAAGACGCACATTTAGCGCTACAGTACACGTATTTGAGTGATTAATTTTGTACTTAAAACATTTATTTTTAAAGATTTTTGAATTACAAAAAAAGTTTTCCGTGATACATTTCATTCCATTGCTGTAATCTGTAACACCTGAGGGTATAATTACATTAATCCTCAGGGGGGTACACGCTTACTTTGTGTACCATGTGTGTGGCAACCACAAGGAACCCTAGTTAATATGGTATTTGCTTATACAACTTTACACATCGGTACCACATTTCTCTAACACACAAATTACACAGCTATCTGATCATTTAACTGAGAGATAAACACTTTTTTACAACATCAGTGACACATGTTTACGCAATACACAGTTGGGTAACTTCACACTTATGAAACTGTATTTTGTCTGTACTTTGTAAACTGTTCATATTTTTTCGGAATCATTGTGATACTATGAGAGATTTGAATGATGTATTTGGTAAGGGAGCATGATTTTAAAGTACGTTAGAGGTAGATGACACTATTGAAATGAGCAAAGAATTTTTTTTAGGTTTTGAAATTATTGCAGAAAGCTACGACGTTTTTGAGATTTGACTGAGGTGTTATGATGTTATTATTACGACGACGATGTGTACTATGCTGTTGAGATATGTTTATGATCAATAAGATGATGTATTTCTACAAGGACTGCAGTGGGTCTGCACCTCTGGTGGCCCACCAACACCGTAATCTCTACCAGGACTACAGTGGGTCTGCTCTGTGATGACCTGCCTACCAATACTCTTCAAAATTTCGACAGACTCTGCTGTGGGTTTGCTCTGTTGTGGCCCATTGCCTGTATGCATGTCAAGAGTCAGCACTGTCTTTCCGTTGGAAGGAAAACACTACTTCTTCAAGACTGCATGGAAATCCACTACTTCTGTGTGCATTTTCTTTTACTGCTCAGACTTTGAGAAAAACTCTGCATTTTTACTGTGATGAACAATCTGGACTGTCTTTATGGACTGTGAGAAATTTTTAGCTTTTGACCAACATTGTATCAATAAGTGAGTGCATTTGATTTCTTTGTCATTGTAATTATGAAAAATTTTTTTCAAATCTGTATTGGCCACTGCCCAATCCAATTTGTAAAATTTTTTGTGGGGAGCATGGGGGCTATGTAAGTAGGCTGTTTAGGGTTTTTTATTGGTAACGCCACCTCTGTATGAAAATCACTGGCTGTGCTGTGTGCAGTCTGTGGCTGCTTTGCATTGTTGTAATACTCGCCATTGTCGCTGTATGGGCAGCGGCAGCTGGATGTGAACAGTGCGTAGCGTTACGCAGTTGGAGGTGAGCCGCCAGCAGTGGTGGATGTGGGGAGAGAGATGGCGGAGTTTTGAAATTTGTCATGAACTGCTATATTTATATATGATGATATCAAGGTAAATACATTGTTTGTTCTCTATTAATATCTTTCATTTGCTAACTATCCCTATCAGTAGTTAGTGCCTTCCATAGTATGAATCTTTTATTTAGCTGGCAGTAGTGGCGCTCGCTGTATTGCAGTAGCTTGAGCAGCGAAGATTTTTGTGAGGTACGTGATTTGTGAAAGGTATAGTTTAATGTTAGTCAGGGCCATTCTTTTGTAGGGAATTTTGAAAGTCAGATTGCGTTGCGCTAACAAAATATTGTGTGTCAGTTTAAGCACAGTCATGTATAATTGTTCAAAGGGGACGTTTCAATAGCTACACTCCATACAAATACTTTCAGAAAGAAATTCCTGACACTCAAAACTATACTCCATGTTAACAAATTTCTCTTCTTCAGAAACGCTTTCTTTGCCATTGCCAGTCTACATTTTATATCCTCTCTACTTCGATCATCATCAGTCATTTTCGTCTCCAGATAGCAATACTCATCTACTACTTTAAGTGTCTCATTTCCCAATCTAATTCCCTCAGTACCACTTGTTTTAATACCACTTGTTTTAATGTGCCTACATTCCATTATCCTCGTTCTATTTTTGCTGATGTTCAGCTTATATCCTCCTTTCAAGACACTGTCGATTTAGTTCAACCGCTCTTCCGGGTCCTTTGCCATCTCTGACAGAATTACAGAGTTATCGGCAAACCTCAAAGTTTTTATTTCTTGTCCATGGATTTTAATTCCTACCCTGAATTTTTCTTTTGTTTCCTTCACTGCTTGCTCTTGAATAACATCGGGGATGGGCTACAACCCTGTCTCACTCCCTTCCCAACCACTGATTCCATTCCAAGCCCCTAGACTCCTAAAACAGCCATCTGGGTTTTGTACGGCTTGTAAGTAGCCTTTCGTTCCCTGTATTTGACCCCTGCCACCTTCAGAACTTGAAAGAGTATTCCAGTCAACATTGTCAAAAGATTTTTCTTAGTCTACAAATGCTAGAAACGCAGGTGTGCCTTTCCTTAATCTATAAGTCGTAGGGTCAGTTTTGCATCGTGTTTTCCAACATTTTTACGGAATCCAAACTTATCTTACCCGAGGTCGCCTTCTACCAGTTTCTCCATTCGTCTCTACAGAATTCGTGTTAGTATTTTGCAAGCGTGATTTATTAAACTGAGACTTCCGTAATTTTAACACCTGTCAACATCTACTTTCCTTGGGATTCGAATTATTATACTCTTTTTGAAGTCTGAGGGTATTTCGCCTGTCTCATACATTTTGCTCACCAGATGGTAGAGTTTTGTCATGGTTGGCTCTCCCTAGACTATCAGTAGTTCTAATGGAATCTTGTCTACTCCCGGGACCTCGATTCGACTTAGGTCTTTCACTGCTGTGTCAAATTTTTTAAGCAGCATTATATCTCCCATTTCATCTTCATCTACGTCCCCTTGCATTTCCATAATACTACCCTCAAGTACATCGCCCTTGTATAGACCCTCCATATACTTCTTCCATCTTTCTGCTTTCCCTTCTTTGCTTAGAACCGGTTTTCCACATGAGTTCTTGATATTCGTTTAGGTTGTTCTCTTTCCTCCAATGGACATATATCTTTCAAGAAGAGGAAAAAACGGACCTCGTCGGTCGCACTACACGCCTCCAGTTGACTAACACCTTCTTTCTCGAACGCTGAAGACGTGCAGCTTTTTGTATCGCTGTGTGCAGCTGGCTTGTTACGAAGCATCCAACTCACAGTATTCTTTTCACCTTCGCAATGTTTGCTCCAAAGCTGCTTCAGGTGGACCTGAGTTCACAGTATAACTAAACAGACTGCGTATCGAACACTTAAATACAGTTTTGTTCGCTAAATTGTCGGTAAAGAAAACCGTAAATGAGTCACGCATCAGGTCATTATGCCTGACACTCTTATTTAAGTTCACAAAATTACATAACGTTCGCTTTATATTCTCGCTTATTGACAAAAGGAAGAACGGTATCTGACGCATAATAGACCTAATTATAACCGTCTTTCCGACCACTTACGTATATAAACGAAATATCTTGAAAAGCATTTTCATAGTGGCTAATACTTAATTTACATCTCCAATGCACGTGTCCCGTATAAAGAACAGAAACGTCAACCAGAGCAATAATATATACAAATTGATACATAATCTGGTAAAACACTCATCTTCGAAATTTACGTATATATAATGCGTTTCCATCTTTCGACAATTCATATGTCAGTAAAAACTTCAATGGCACAGTAAATGCAATGCGTTTTAGATTACGTAAAGACTGTTGAGCCCGGATAAATTCAAATATTAAATATGTTAAATGCGAATGAAATAGAATTTTAGATACACTCTTAATTCACTCAAATATTTTTACCAAATCCAATTTCGTAATTTTATGTCATTAAAAAACATTAAAACTTAAAAAGTCATTAAATTGTGATGCTTTCTACAAGAGTACCAACAAAAATTACTATGATCAAACCACTTGAGCTACTGGATACAGGAATCCTAAATTGTATTCATATAGGATGTGATGATAGCTTAGAAATGGAGATATTAATTTAAGGATACCAACAACTGTTTGATATTAATATACACTTCACTAAGTAACAGCATCTTCGTAAACAAATCCATATCCATTAGTTGTCAGTACAGTTAGCAGTGTTGTTTCCTAATACCCCGTGAAAACAAGGAGAGGTGCTATAAGCGGATGAAGTCTATTACGTGTTTTTTTCCTTCTTTTCCTTTACCTTCCAGTCTCTTCTGCCCTCAAACTGAGCGTCTCAGCACTGGGCGCATCGGCCATCCAATTTCCCGACTCGCCTTTCGCCCCAGGACCTGCCGCTGTCGTTTGTCGTAGATTCTGCAATTTCAGAACGTCTGGCTTCCATATCCTAGAAGACGCCGGTCCAATATGGCTTTCCACGAGCTACTGTGCCAACCGTTCAACTTTTGATTACCACTGCCAGCACAGTCAGTGTCAAGAGCTATTGTGTGCTATGCAAAAACACTTCCAATTCTTCTTTCTACACGACGAATCACTTAACTGAATTTCATAGCGTATTGATGTTTGTTTTTGGTAATAGAATGATAACTGCTTTTTATGTTTGGACACTGACATAATTTTTGTAGATTTGTCAATGACATAGGAAAAGACTCTGAAAATATGGTTTGAGAGATGAGGTGTCCATGAACACCACAAACTCATAATGTTTAAACGAGTGCCTGAGTTAATGTGGTCCTTTTTGAAATACTACTCGTATAAATGACGACGTCATTGATGGTCGGCTGAAGAAATTGGTTACACATTTCGAAATTAATAAATCATGCTAGATACGTACCCATACGAACGACTGACTTTAATTGAAACAGAGTACGGTTTTTTAAGAAGGGCAGCACATGCATATTCAATCCAGACGAGGGTATAAAAGTAGATTGAACACCTGTGTTGCAATGATCAAAATCATGGCATTCGCTGATGAGGAACCGGTGAAGATCAGTAGACATCAAGTTAGGACAACTTCAAACATGGTCAAGTAACTCGAATAACGGTCGACAAGAGTTGATGTTTGTATTGGGGGAGACTGGGATAAGTTGACGGGTCTTGCATCATGACTGATCACTTTGTTCAAATTAATACTTCCAGGTAGCTCCACCACACAAATACTAATAAAGCTTCATACGGTGAGACCCTGAAAATTCGTAGAAAGAAGACAATGCGCCATTTCAGTGTCTGTTAGATTATTATAGTGAGTATCGTCTGATCCGTTAATATTTTCAATAAATTCCACATAATCATAATATCAGGTAAGATATGGCTCAAATGGCTCTGAGCACTATGGGACTTAACTACTGTAGTCATCAGTCCCCTAGAACTTAGAACTACTTAAATCTAACTAACCTAAGGACATCACACACATCCATGTCCCAGGCAGGATTCGAACCTGCGACCGTAGCAGTCGCGCGGTTCCGGACTGCGCGCCTTGCATGACAGAGAATTTACGTTTCATAGTCACTATTTATTCAGCCTTTTCTCGGCACTCGTCCTCCAAAACTGAAACACTTTTAACATAATTAACCGGAGCAACTTGACACATATATTGATGAACTCATCACCTATTGAGCAAGTCTTCTTTTAAAGTAGCTACAGTTAGAAGCCCAGTTCCAATCTAACTTTAACCGAAAATTATCAACACTTACTTATAGTGTAATATTACACAATCATTAGACATATCGACATCTAATCAGATAAGAAGTGGGCCTTGCAACATATTGGTTTAGTGCAATTTGTTTTTAATTTTAATATTTATTCGTATTCAAAACGCTGCAACAGTATTAATAAGACAATTTAGCACAGCTATGAGCAGTGAGTAAAATCTGTGGAGAATTTCTCGTGGATACAAAAAAAAAAAAAAGAGAAAAAACTGTTGAGGTCATATAGATGTTATGTAGTATGGATACTCTATATTAATATGAGGAGCTTGTTTCGAAACCACACTAAATCCAACCGGGCAGATCTCTGAGTAGAGCAGAAATATTCTCTGTAGGCACAATAGTTCTTGTAGGCAAATCATAGTTGATATACAGTGCATCTGGGACTCGCTGATACGTCTTCTAGAAAAATTTAAGGTATTCCTCACTATTACTGTACAGCCATTAGGAATTTAATTTACGATTCGGTACTTTTTGTCATAAAAATTATTTTGGAAGTGTACAAATTATACTTAATGCACAAATAACTCTCCTCCACCCTCTCCCAGAAAATAAATTCAACATCTTACTTATGGTCAATTCTGGAGGCAATTATTTTTCTTAATGGTGTCTTTTTTCTCCCGCAATGCTGTTCTCTGCATTTAAGACGTTTTATGTTAGCTTGAGTTTCAACCTTTACTTTCTTTTCATCGTCACCAAGCCTTGCATCACGTCTTTTCCCGGAACTGTTGCTCCACTACTCATTTTCTTATCAGCTGCATGCTCAACCCTTCTTCTCTCAACATCGAAAATACTTGGGAATGTAAATTCAGAAAAAGGGACCTACCCCTATGAGCAGTTTGTATCCTGCAGCTTATAGTTTTCTTTTTGCTTGAACATCCTTTCCTACAACTATTCACTGTCTTATAAGCTGCATTCTCAACCTTCCTTTTCCCAACATCTAAAATACTTAGGAACATAAAATTTCAAACCGGGAGCTATCCCTGAAAAGGAGTTGGTATCCTGTAGCTTAGAGTCTTCTTTTTGCTTGAACACACTTTGTTGCCTTCATCAAGCCTTTTTCTTTTAGGATAGTCCACATCAATATCATAATCATCATCATCATCAGCCAATTCAATCATTATATGATGTGTCCTTTTCGAGTCGTGGATTCAGGTAGGCTTTCAGCAGTCTTCTCCGAGTGGGATGGTCTTGGGCAGTTCTCTGCCAGGTGTTACCAGCGATCTTCTTGATGTCTTTGTCCCACCTGTCTGGTGGTCTTCCTCTAGCCCTCTGATGCTCTCTCGGACTCCACTCCAGTACTAGCTTCGTACATCATGTGGGGCGGCAGGTGGAATAATAGAATAAAAATGTTTTGTATTTATGCTCTCTAACTACAATATTGGCAACCAGAAAGTGATTAGCAATACGTGAAGTCTGTAATTAGAATTTCTAGTGCCCACTTCATCTGAGAAATACACATATAGCTACAGCTTATAGCTCTGAGGAATTAGGAGATTGTCTGGGATTCATAATCAAAAACCATTTTCTCTAAAATGTTCACTATATTCTGAAAGTCACAGACCAAAAAGAATCCACACAGTCCATCTACCAGAGCAGTTCAGAGTCTAATGCGATGATGCAACTATAACCGTTCAAATTAAATGTTTAAGTAAATGCTCGCCATAATTTGATGATAATGTTCATCAAACGCCACGCTAATAATGGTAGAATGTCTGCCCTGTGGCGGCACGTGAAAATACGACATACGCAAACTAAAAATAGATCATTAACGTCATCCCAGAATTAACACTTCACTCGAAAACGATTTCATGGTTACGCGTATCCCGAGTAACTTATTACTGCATCCGAGGCTGTTTATATCAACGATACCAACGCGACGCGACTCCCGACACAGGTGGTGCGCTAATCAACATCTGGAGAGAATTGGGGCCTTCCTCTTCTCGCGCAGCGTTCTTACATATAAAGCCGCGGTGCGGACGGCTAAGGGAACACCTGATCAAATCTGCTCTCCCAACTAGCAGCTGGGCTAGTAATGCATCACTTTAAGTTATTGAATAAATCATTGCTTCCTTTGCTGATGGCCGATGAAGCTCTCAATTTAAATGTGCAATCAGCACACAGGTAAGTAATCATAATAAAAGTCTGACGTGGCTAAGTCAAATATTTTGGGCGAGAGAATTAATTTAATTACACTACATGCAGTAGACGGGCTCTGAACTTGCTCTTTGGAGATACACTATAGCTATAGTTTTATAGTTATTCTGTTGAAATTTCTCAGATTTTATGATTAAAGCGGATCTCCCTTCTACTGAAATTTAAACATCATAGCTTCATTTATTCGCCTACTTAATCTATCATACTTCCTTAATTTCTAAGACAAAAACCAGAAAATCATGAATTTCAACTAAGATTTTAATTTGTGTGATCCAGAATACTGTTTCTACTAAATTATTGTCCAAAAGGAATCTAAATATAAATTTTTAAGTTTCTAGCTCTTTTCTGTTGCTCCAATGAGTTTTACAGAAAAACACCCAAATTTCGAAAATGGTTAAAGTTATTGAACTGATATCCAACACATATTGATTTTGTATTACTCCTGACATGCTATAAACGTTTCAGGTTATTTACTTCATTTTAATGTATTGCACAATATTTATGATGTCAGAGGTAGTTACAGCGGACTAGGCTGGCACACAATGGAAAGACTGATGTGAATTTTATAAGGCGTGAGTATGCTGCTTCCCTACTATCTGTTGTCTTTTCTTCTTGCGATGTGGCCAGCCCACTGCCATTTCAAGGAACCTACTCTCTCTAAGATGTCATTAACCTTCGTCACAGACCGGATGTCATCTGCCCTTTTCCTGTCCTTTCTTGTATAGCCCAGCATTCATCTCTCCATGGCTCTCTGTGCTGTCCTAAGTTTCCCTTATGTAAATGAGTTCAGTGTTCATGTCTCGCAGCCATACGTCATCACAGAAAGAATGCATTGATCAAATACTGCTTTCTTCAAATTTACTGGCATTTTTGATCTGAATACATCAATATAAGCCGTTAAAAAGTTTCTCTGACTTACAGCGTTGTAGTGTTCCAGTGCCTGCTATTTTCATGTATGACATCATCTTCTGATATGCATAATGATTCGTAAAAGCAGTCATTATGATTGCACGTAGTTCAGGTTTTGCACTTGCAGGAGCATTATGTTTTTTGTGTTTCAAAACACTCCACTTCCACATATTTCCCGATCTTTTACTTTTCCCTAGCTTTTCTGTACATTCAGGCAGAGTGACATATTCGCCTGACATACCAGAATTCATTTTAAGTGTTCACCATAAGCAAACACAACAGAAAACACACGAATATTACATGAAGTAACTCAATAACAAACTGAAGTTGCCTCACTGCGTTTGTGACGTCACAGCACTCATTCAGATCGGTGCAAGAGGATTTGGTACTTCTTGCTGTGAAATTTCAAGGGCATTTGTTATGTTATGGTGTAAAATGTCGGATTTGACTACCTCCGTATAAGAGATTTGGTTCTTTTTGGAAGAAAATATTTACTTATTAGATCCAGCAAGCTGTTAGGTAGAGGATGCCATCTGTACGTTATTTTTTTAATTTTTTGGATCTGGTAACTTTTGGAAACAAGCTCCACATATCCTTTATGTAGCAGAAATCACAGAATGAGAACACCGTTTTCAGAAGCATTGTGAGGAATGTTAAAATTGTACGAGAAAAATGAACAGTAAAGTAACTGAATATTGACAAAGAAAGGAAGGTGGCCAAAACTGCGATGTTTGGAGAAAGGAACACTGAATGGGAGCTTGCAAATTCTGAAGTCAGTTCAGCTTTGGAAGCTAACGTGGCGGATTACAATAAGCGATGCAGGAGTTCGATGAGAACTTAGGAAATATCACAATGCGATGTTTGATTACAGTCCATTTTGTTATTATTCTTAA
The DNA here is from genome assembly GCF_023864345.2 of Schistocerca serialis cubense. Lineage (NCBI taxonomy): Eukaryota > Metazoa > Arthropoda > Insecta > Orthoptera > Acrididae > Schistocerca > Schistocerca serialis. The sequence goes on along the minus strand of NC_064645.1, from coordinate 458,696,309 downwards.
CGGTGGTGGAAGAGAGTACGCGGATTGTTAGCTTAGGAATAGAAATTGAGATTGTCTCGACGTGGACGAGAAAAGCCAGGTGTGCCTTTCTATTCATGGTAGGATATTACAGGGCTCTCGGAATAGGGGAAATAACGTCCCAAGGGATTGCAGTTTGTGGAAGTTAGCGAGCCTTCTGTTCCTGTCAGCAGAGGCCGTGTTTGGCTGCTGAGACACCTCGGGTCATAGGCTGACTAAATGCGGCTTCCCTTAAGCAGATACAAGTACGCGATGCCTCGTCTACTGAGCCGGCTGTATAAGTCAGTGGGTCAAATAGTAAACATAATCAGTCATTTTGTCATTTAATTTGTTGTCTCATTGTGGCGGTGTTTCCTTTGCGTATCGGGTGTCCATACCTCGGAACATTGATTTATGTCCAACGAATGTAGCACTCGCTTATATAGCACCTCATTATTGAGTTCGTAGGTGAGGTTGGCATACGATACACGCCCACTGCCGAACCCCATTTCGTCTCCTCGAGTTGGTCATTGTGTAACAACAAACCATCTTTTGGTGATTTAGCATTCATTTAGTAACATGTGCGACTTAACACTTTAGAAGCACTGCCGCGGATGATTACTGAGAAATAGCCAAGTTAACTCCAGCTGTGAGAGTCACGTCGGACGTTAATCCCTGAAGCAGCATGCGGCTGCTGAAGATAACACAACGTCACAATATGTGTATCGTTCACTAGCTTTGTGCAACAAATAGTAAAATAGCTAAGAAAGTCTGGAACAAAACTCTCGTTTCTAGGTTAGAGAAGTACGTACTCTGCTCAGCTTAATTAGAACCGGTTGTCTTGCTGAGGTGTGAATTATGTCTGTGACTTCACTCTCCACTGATTAGCACTGAGAAGGCCTCACATTGCTGAGGTGTGAATTATGTCTGTGACGTCACTCTCTTCTGAATAGCAATGGGAAGGTCTCGCACTGAAAACAAAGTCACAGTAGAAAATGTCTCTGCACAGTACGGAATCGTTTAGAGCAGTTCCAACTCACTCTTTGCATGTAACCGTGGAAATTCATTTCATATATCTCCTGGAAATAACATTCTCTTCATTTAAAACAGATACACGTTAATACAGAAAATGTAGAAAGGCACAGCTGTGTTTCGTGATTTCGATGGGTAAGAGAAAACTGGACGTTCCCTTTCCTTGTTTGTATTATGTAGAGGTTGGCAACAGGGATGGGGGAGTTACCGGTAGCCATTTGAAGGGTGAAAATGTGAAACGTACCAGGTGCCATTTTCTTCGTAAAACGCATTTTCAGTGCTGTTGTGTTCACAGTACTAAGTTGCATACCACTAGATTTGTTTCAAGTGGCAAATGATGAAGAGTTCAGTTGCAATCTGGCTGTGACGTCATCCAAGGCAGCGCGTACTCCGGCGTTTGACTGACACGCTTCGTACGGTAGCTGGATATGAAGTGAAGTGTTACCTCTCAGGCCGTAATTACTGGGTGTTTCAAAAATGACCGGTATATTTGAAACGGCAATAAAAACTAAACGAGCAGCGATAGAAATACACCGTTTGTTGCAATATGCTTGGGACAACAGTACATTTTCAGGCAGACAAACTTTCGAAATTACAGTAGTTACAATTTTCAACAACAGATGGCGCTGCGGTCTGGGAAACTATATAGTACGATATTTTCCACATATCCACCATGCGTAGCAATAATATGGCGTAGTCTCTGAATGAAATTACCCGAAACCTTTGACAACGTGTCTGGCGGAATGGTTTATTCGTTAGCGAATGTCTCTCGTGCAGCAATGGTAGCGGCACTGAGGGTTGCCGCATTTGAATTTTGTATGGATAGAGGTGTAAACTCTGGCGCATGAGACGATACGTGGACGTTGGCGTCATTTGGACCGCAGCTGCAACATGGCGAACGGAAACCCGAGGCCGCTGTTGGATCACCTGCTGCACTAGCTGCGCGTTGCCCTCTGTGGTTGCCGTACGCGGTCGCCCTACCTTTCCAGCACGTTCATCCGTCACGTTCCCAGACCGTTGAAATTTTTCAAACAGATCCTTTATTGTATCGCTTTTCGGTCCTTTGGTTACATTAAACCTCCGTTGAAAACTTCGTCTTGTTGCAACAACACTGTGTTCTAGGCGGTGGAATTCCAACACCAGAAAAGTCTTCTGTTCTAAGGAATAAACCATGTTGTCTTCAGCACACGTGCACGTTGTGAACAGCACACGCTTACAGCAGAAAGACGACGTACAGAATGGCGCACCCACAGACTGCGTTGTCTTCTATATCTTTCACTTCACTTGCAGCGCCATCTGTTGTTGAAAATTGTAACTACTGTAATTTCGAAAGTTTGTCCGCCTGAAAATGTACTGTTGTCCCAAGCATATTGCAACAAACGGTGTATTTCTATCGCTGCTCGTTTAGTTTTTATTGCCGTTTCAAATATACTGGTCATTTTTGAAACACCCTGTATATACGGGGGCAGCGGACGGCCAAGGGAACAACTGCTGTTATGCGCTCTATGCGCCCGGAGGTAGCCTCTAAACAGGAGCTTTCTCGGGCACATAATATTTTTTAACACTGACATGAATCAATTTAGAATCCTCGCAATTTTTATATGAATGTAATTAGGTTGGATATAGACACAGAAAAGGGTTTAGCTCACCTACATATAAACTTTGCCGTCTAGAATTTTTAAAACGGAACTGAAAGTAGAGCAAGTACTCTGAACTACAACTTAAGAGCCCTTTTATTTGTTATTCTTTACATCCCGGCCTTGAAAAATTGTTATAGATATATTATTTAATGGGTTTAATGACGTCCTGTAATCATAACTTTCCATAAGTGGTATAAATGTTCGTAGCTTGTGGTCTTGATGTAGCGTTCTCGCTTCTTGCGCACGGGGTCCTGGGTTCGATTCCCGGCGGGATCAGGGATTTTGTCTACCTCGTGATGACTGGGTGTTGTGTGCTCTTCATCATCATTTCATCCTCATTGACTTGCAAGTCGCCGAAGTGGCGTCAACTAAAAAGGACTTGCAATACGGCGGCCGAACTTCCCCGCAAGGGGCCTCCCGGCCAACAATGCCATACGATCATTTCATTTCATTATTACCATAAATAATTCTTAATCTACTATAAATAAGGATGTTTTTTCTCCATGTTAAGTTTTCAGCAAATTACTCGAAAACTATTAGCGGTAGCTTAATTGGATCACGTAGTTAGTCTACTATTTTTATGTTGAACTGAAGCTTCATATTTGTAAGTCTAATACTTCGCGCCATCAGTTTTTCTTAAAAATGTGAATCGCTTTGATCACGTTCAGACTTGTACCAGTTAATTTTGACATAAATTTGCACATTCTGACCAATTTTTGGCTTCCTAGCTTTATTATTCAGCATCGTTTATGTTTTTCATTAAACCATGTATTTAGGAAAACATATTCATCTGATCAGTCTGACATTTGACAGTTTAAACATTGATATACTAAAGCATATGCTGACGAAGTTTGGAAAAGCAACTTTAGCTTTTAATTCCATTCTTAAATTATGCTGCAATACTCGTGTGCTACGCACAGGCACTTTATGGTGACGTTGAGCTACAAGCAGTGAATTGAGGTTAAGTCCCGGCACACTCGTTCGCCTCTCTACCTCTCAAACTAAACAGCGCTTGCTTCGCCACAAAACTATGTCGATACTGGGTGACTTTTTTTTTGTTTTGCTTCATTTTATTACTCTCCTACGGAAAAAACTTAAAAGATATGAGAACCGATTTTTGTTGTCTACAGTTCTACTAGCTAAAACACAACTGGGGCATTCTTGTACTTGTATTAACACAAATAAAACGTTGTGCCTCGCTATTTACTGCTACTGAAACAAAAATGTTCTTATTCACTTTTAGAGCCACTAATTTTCTTGATGTGGCACTCAGAAAATTCTTAATAAATTACTTATTTTTTAATTTGTCTCATGATTTTTTGCGTTCATGATGCGAATGTTGCAGCTGTGTCCTCTTGTAATGTTTTTGTCGTTCCTGGATGAATGAGGAGAGGGTGTTATGATAGATGGGTGGCCGGTTTCCTCTCACTGCGACAGAAAATGCACACGTGGTTAAAATACACTTTATTACAGGAACCAATTGAGTACTTCAATGATGTCCAGCCTGAAGTTCTGTGGTTAATAGCAATAAAAAAATTTACTAATTCTTGAATCTTGTCCATGTCCATATCACAACTGTATACAATGACTAACTTTCCCTCTCAGTCTTGTCTTGTCATAGGCGGGCTTAGTTCGGCGCCCTCTATACGATGTTTCCCAGTGGCGACCGGCGTGCTGGTGAAGGTTTCCGCTAGCACAGTGAGTAGCTGATTTCTGTGGTATTGGAATTAATTCTCAGCTTTTTGGAAAGAAACAAGTTGTGAATAAAAGGAGATACATTTTTAATTTTCCTGACAAATATGACGTTCGGCACCTAGGTTCAACATTTCCACTATTCATTTCTCTGCTCATTAACGGAACATAATTTAAAATCTGAGCAGATTGTTACACCTCTTGACTTATGTAGCATAACGGATATAAAAACGATGAAAGATGATTCTATATCAAAAAGTAATTTTGATGATGTGGCACATGGGTTATTGTGGGTGATGATGCTGCGTCTATCTTACTTGCTTTCTTCCTTAGGATGCTTGTCTTGTGATAAGTATCGGCTGAAAGCCACTCTGTCCTATTTATATTTCCTAATCTGTTGGTAATTTCATCAATTTTTAAAGTCGTGCATATTTTATGTACTGTTCATTGTGCAAAGTTTCGTATCATATGGTACAAAGTTATATTTCTTTGCCTTTTCCTTTGTTGTGGAATTTGGTGAAGTTCTCTACTGCGATGTGTGCTGGATAAAACTCTTAAACTCTCTGTGGCGCACTGTATTAACAACTCCAGGAATAACCCATCCAAGAAAGGAGGCAGAGCACCTTTCCGAGAGGAAGAGGATATAAAATCCTCCCTCTTCTAGATTTTTGCGTATTCATCTTCATTTACAGTTATAAACACGTCTTGTTACATTTCGCCAATTAAAGTCGTTGATAAATTGAAGAAAGTCAGTTGCAAACCTTACCTCCCGGAATAATTAAAAGGAAACATCGTTGCTGAAGATTACTCCAGTTTTATTTACTGTCGCTTCGTAGGTGTCTTCGTTTCACCATAGGATAATCATTCATCAGAAAATACGTCAAGGAGACAATTTTTATTTCTCTACCAAAATACCAAAAAATGTATCACATAAACGAAATGGTGAAGCTTTAAGCAGAAGATCAGAAATTTTCAAACGTTCTACTCCATCTATCGGCCGTAAACTATATGCTTACGAGAACTCTGTGTCTTCAACTTGTTGTTTCCACAAATAATTACTACAGATTGTCGAGTTGTGAATCGCAGAGAAATCATGTAGATGTAGACTGTTCGCAGAATATCAGAAATTTGTTGTGAAATAGAGCATGTACTATGGACATTCCTTGTTGCATTTAATAAACAGTTGAGAAGTACATCGTCAGAATCTTAGCCCGTCTTTCACTTACGAATTTACACATGTTGGAAATATATTTTTATCCGCTAAAATTACTTAAACATCTGTGATAGAACCGTTTTAATTCTCACCGAGGCCCGTTTCGCTAAATTAGATAACACAATATGCAACAGCAAGTGACTAACACCAATAATTGATGAGGCATTGAGCCGTGCTGCAGCTCGCGTTGGTGCTGTTGTAGGTTTCCGTCCTCTGTATCGTTTAGTAGACATGGTTCTACTTCTACATTTATACTCCGCAAACCACCCAACGGTGTGTGCCACTGTCATTACCTCCCTTTCCTGTTCCTGTCGCGTATGGTTCGCGGGAAGAACGACTGTCTGAAAGCCTCCGTGCGCGCTCTAATCTCTCTAATTTTACATTCGTGATCTCCTCGGGAGGTATAAGTAGGGGGAAGCAAAATATTCGATACCTCATCCAGAAACGCACCCTCTCGAAACCTGGCGAGCAATCTACACCGCGATGCAGAGCGCCTCTCTTGCAGAGTCTGCCACTTGAGTTTATTAAACATCTCCGTAACGCTATCACGGTTACCAAATAACCCTGTGACGAAACGCGCCGCTCTTCTTTGGATCTTCTCTATCTCCTCCGTCAAACCGATCTGGTACGGATCCCACACTGATGAGCAATACTCAAGTATAGGTCGAACGAGTGTTTTGTAAGCCACCTCCTTTGTTGATGGACTACATTTTCTAAGGACTCTCCCAATGAATCTCAACCTGGTACCCGCCTTACCAACAATTAATTTTATATGATCATTCCACTTCAAATCTTTCCGCACGCATACTCCCAGATATTTCACAGAAGTAACTGCTACCAGTGTTTGTTCCGCTATCATATAATCATACAATAAAGGATCCTTCTTTCTATGTATTCGCAATACATTACATTTGTCTATGTTAAGGGATAGTTGCCACTCCCTGCACCAAGTGCCTATCCGCTGCAGATCTTTCTGCATTTCGCTACAATTTTCTAATGCTGCAACTTCTCTGTATACTACAGCATCATCCGCGAAAAGCCGCATGGAACTTCCGACACTATCTACTAGGTCATTTATATATATTGTGAAAAGCAATGGTCCCATAACGGTTGTTTGAATTATACTTGTGTTGACTGGCCCCGCTCAGTTTCGCAAGCGTTGCCTGTCCGCTAGTGGCAGCAGCAGCGTTACCAATATGTAGTAACTGTGGCCCTATCTTTGGGGTGACGTCGTTGTTCTTCCGGGTAGTGTGAGTGAGCAGTTCGGTTGGGGACTCCGGAGGAACCAAGGGGGCAGTGCCAGAACACGCCGGGACCGCCGGCAGCACACATGCACTGCTGGATGGAAGGGCTGCGGTCGCGAAGGTACACGACTCAGTCGTCATCCAGATCCAACAAGCTTTAAGTTGAGTGGATTTTAACCCTAGCACTGAAACCTCCACTATTGTGAGATCTCGCAATTCTCCAGTGACTTGGGTTCGTGTTGCTGCTCGCAGTGTCGCGAAGACGAAAAGCAGTGAGTGGAATGCTGGGGAAGGCGGATATAATTAGCTTTTCTCGACTTCTTGTTACTAGTTGCTGCATTATATGTGTTACTATTTGTTAAGTACAACCAGCGGTATTTTTCCTGCCTGGTGTCTGCTATCTCCCCCGTGACCTGTCCTGGAGGTTAGTGTATGTAACCGCAGTGTACGTTTCCTCGCCTTGCCACTGCTGTCCGCTAAGGCGTGTAGTTTTAACAGATTCCTTGATTTGTAGGTCAGTTGGTGTTTCTTCTACTCTGGCAGCAGTGGTCTCTTTCTCCTTTCGGACGCTGTAAACACAGCATTCTCAGGACGTAGTGCTGACCGCCGGTTCCGGCTTTGGTATGGTGTTCTATCGTTGCATAGGTTATCGGACTTTAGGTAGCTTCAGCAGATTATCATTAGTCATTTGTTGAACTGCCACTAGTCTGAGTTACCATCTTGTCAAGTGAATGGAACTCTTGGCTGCCTTTCTCATCGCTTGCGAAAGTGTTTTTGGCCTGACCTACTCAGATGTCGATTCCTGGAGCACCGTCTGTGTCTATGCCTTGTGTTTTATTATTGTGTTATTATTTTATTATTGTAGTACCAAGGTACTATCATTTGTCTCACCTGTATGGTGATCAGTTGCTTGTCCTTTTGAATTAACCATGTTATTATATTTGCTGTTTTATTGTATGTTTCTAATTTTTTTAAATATAATTGCCATTCTTGGCGTTACAGCAAGTTTAAACGGTTGTGCCACCAACCTTACTACCATTTTGTCTCACCTGTTTGGTGATCAGTTGCCTGTCTTTTAAATTAACTTTTGTTATTTCCGTGTTGTTTGACAGTATGTTTGTTAAATGTTTTTTAATAATTGCCATTCTTGGAATTAAAGGCCTTCAGCCGTGACAGTCGCTACTTGTCTTAAATATCTAATGTGGTAATTGTATTTTAGCAATTAACCTTTACGACCTTGATGATTTGTTTTCAATATTTTAATAACTGTAGTTTGTAAGTTGCAAAAAGTTAAGCATTCTTAATTTATTACCATTAAGGCCTTCACCCGTGAAACTATTCTTAATGTACTGCTATTAAGGCCTTCAGCCGTGAGTGTCGTTACTTGTCTTTCAATTTGGCAGCTGTATTTTTGCAGTGAGGTTTAAGATCTTGGTCACTTGCCTTTTATATTTTAATAATTGTAACTGTAAGTTGCATCAAGTTTAATGAGTTCTTGATTTATTGCCATTAAGGCCTTCAGACGTGAAACAATTCTTAAATTATTGCCATTATTTTAATTTGTTGTTGATGTTAAATTAATTGTGTGTGATTAAAAGAAAAGCCAACTAACAGTAATTGATTACGGACCCGTCCATAATCGTAACCGAATCCTGCCTTCCTTGACCACAAGGTCTCAAGCATATCTTTTAAATAAAATAGATACAATAAAATATCTTAATTTCATTTTTTTTGTGTCTTTGTAGTGAAGATCCGAATAACGTACTTGGATGCCCCTGTAATCACAATTGTTACTCAATAGCAGCTTTCTTTAACACTTAATCATTCCATTCTAAATGCTACGCTTGTATTCACTATCAGAATTGTTTTGACGGTTTTCCTCTTACCGTAGGTCCTCCTGAAGCCATCCACACACTGGACTTTACTTGGCTCGCAAACCACACAGTTTGCTTAGGAAAGTGGACGCGCGTAAAATTCCTACGTTAGCTCTGCTAAGGCGCACAGTTCCTCCCTTGCCCATTGCTAGTTATGCTGTTCTCGCCGTAGGACATATAAACAGTAACTTCAGCATCCTTGAACATGTTATAAGACAAAAAGATAAGTTCTGTGTCCAGTTAGAAGAGACGTCAGCATATAAAACTTCACAAAATCTGCCAAACTATATTTACATAACGTCGAGTACTACAAAAATTATACCTTCTTATTTAATAAGGACCTTGTTATTCGGAAGGCTTAAACGTCTGATACGTTTTAAACTGGAATTTAATTAAGACTTATCTTACCAAAGATAACGCGCTTTCTACGAATCTCCAGTGTACCGTTGCCTAAAAAAGGCATACTTTGATCAGACGCGAGTTATAACACGAAAATAACTACGAAAATTCGTACAACAGTACAACGTTCCCATCTTTTTTTTATGACAAATAATACCAGTAACGGGTGTTCGAGAGATCCTTAATGTGTTGGTTTTTAGAACCAGTATACTTTGACAGGATGTAGGTGAAAACAAAAATAAATAAATGAAACTATGAATATAAACACATACAACACTGGTATAATTCTCTACAACTGAGTCAATCAATGCAAATAAAAAAAGGAATAAAAAATTCAAAATTAAAAGACACCAAACTTCAAATATAATACGGTGTCTCTCAAGTGGTCCTTTGACGCAGAAAGTGTTCTTACTTCTTATTGTTACTTATTTTGTGTTTGACATTACTAAATGCCTCCTCAAAGTGAAATAGCAGGATGTGACGTCACAGAACTGGTACATCTCCAAGCCAACGTTAGCTAACTAGTCCTGCGAGAGGACGGTTTAAGTGTCAGGTCGCACTGAAGACACAGTCTTCACTTGCCGTGGAGCTCGAGTTATTAAAAGCACTTTTGTTTCTTTTCAGAGCTTGAGTTCAGTCGTAAAGTGCAAGATATTCTCGCACAAGCGGAATCTGGTAAGCTTGTGAATCTGGAAAGCTTTATTTCGAAGAACAAAATGCAGCGGAGCACCGGCTTTAGTAGCGGCAGCTTCTAACGTTAAAAAAACTGGAAATTAAAATTTGTAAATGCTAATTGCTTCTTGCTTAAAAGTGCGGAACGGCTGAGCTTAAAACCAGGAGCTGCAGCGGGCACGCAGTTTAATTAAGGACGGCCTGCTGCTCGCTGTATGTGTATAACCCGTGCCCTGTGCAGCTCTCTCTGTCTCTCTCCCCCTCCCTCGTTCTGCCATTCACTCTACCACAATACTTGCGCCTCGGGGAGCTCAAAGAGCAAGGTACTGATGTGGCTCCTTACTTGATGCGACTACCACGTTACACGCTTGAGACTAACAAATTGTCAAGAAAAAGAGAAAACGCCAATTCGAAGCAACATTTATTTGCGTCCAAACATTGTAATTTTGTCTCAAATGAATATAGACTACCTTGTGCATTCATGTAGCCACACGATAAAACTATATTAGAGAAAAATTGTAATAAATTCGTATAATTATTTCGTGCAGCATTCGCTAGCTAGACAAGTCTGTGATATGAGCTATGATAAATAATGTTACTAACGAAACGATACTTAATATTTTATTCCATATGAGAGGCAAAATTGACAACAAACCGAGTTCACTTCCTAAAAAGCCTTTTTCAATGATAATTTAGTTCATGTAACGTACGCTATTGCCTCAGTGGTAACATTGGTTCCCGTCAGATCACCGAAGTCAAGCGCTGTCGGTATATGCTAGCAAATGAAAGGGTGACCAACCAGTCTGGCGAGCTCTGTTGGCAAGCGGGGTGCACTCAGCCCTTGTGAGGCAAACTGAGGAGCTACTTGATTGCCAAGAAGCGGCTCCGGTCTCGTAAACTGACATACGGCCGGCAGAGCGGTGTGCTCACCACATGCCCCTCTATAACCGCACTCAGTGGTGCCTGTGGGCTGAGAATGACACGGCGGCCGATTGGTACCGTTGGACCTCCATGGCCTGTTCGGGCAGAGTTTATTTTAGTTTTCTTCTTAACGGGGGGTAGGGAGGTAGGACGTCAAACGGGTAGACACCACACCACATTTTAATTTCCACTGTCTAAACTTTTACCAAAAAATTCATAAAACTTTGTCAGCATGACCAGGAAGGAATAATGATTCACAATCATACCAGTGGAAGTTTAAAAAATAACAAAATATTTTTTTTTACGTGTGAAAGTTCATCATTTGTTCACTTCTATTTGCTGCGTTTGTTGCCATAGGTACACGTTTCTTCATAAGAGAGATTCTTCGATGAAATTTAGCATACAAACCATACTTACAGGTGTATGAAACTCTAGAAATTATTTAATTTATTGAAAAATGAATGTGCTGTTGCATTTTAAACTTCATGTTCAGAAAAAACTCAAATTTTATAGTTAATTATCTGAATTTTTACCACAGTTTTTAATAGATTTGGAAAATTCTAGAGTTTGATACACCTGTACGTATGGGTTGTATGCTGTGGAAAATTCATCGAAAAATCTCCCTTACTTATGAAGAAAAGTGTATCTATAGCAACAAATGCATCCAATGGTAAGTGAAAAAAGGTGAAATACAAATGTAGAAAAATAAATCATTTTCTTATATTTTTGAACTTCCACCACTATAAGTGTAAATCCTGAATCCTTTCTGGTCATTCTAACAAAGTTTTATGAATTTATTTTTAAAGTATAGACAGTGGAAATTAAAAATTCCTGTGGTGTCTCTCCTGCTGCAACTCGTCCTACCTCCCTTAAATGTCCACTATTGTTTGTAAAAGTGAAACACTCAGAAGCAATGGTCTGTAACATGCCACGATAAGAGGACGGATTGAACAGGAGAACCATGATAAGTGATTTAAAAGGCAGAGAGGTGGTGTGCATGTAGGCCCAACAGCGTCCTCTTTTTCGCGACCGGACAGGTCAGTGTTACGTAATGATCAGTGGTGCAAAACCGTCACACGGAGCGGAAACGTGTAACCAAGTGTCACAGTGCCTCGTCGGCAAAACAGTGTCGAATATGGGTTCGAAAAGGGCAGAACGAGTGGTCTCGAAGAGGCGTGTCTGCCATTCAGTGACACTGCGGCTGATACAGGGCACGCTGCTTCAACAACGGAACGAGTAAACAAGAGGGCCGTACACAGAGTTGTCCGCCCCGATAGCTGAGTGGTTGCCGGCACGGTAGCTCAGCGTGTTCGGTCAGAGAGCTGGTTGACCTCTGTAATAAAAAAAACTGAGTGGAAGGATCAACAAACGAACTTCAACGGATGTCATGTGACGTCCGCAACGACCAAACACAACGATCAACAACGAACAAAATGCAAAATGGAAAAAAAAGTGGTCAGCATGACGGATTGCCGTCCTACGGACCTGGGTTCCATTCCCGGCTGGGTCGATGATGTTCTTCGCTCAAAGACTGGGTGTTGTGTTGTCTTTATCATCATTTCATCTCCGTCCGGAGCGCAGGTCGCCCATTGTGGCGTCGAATGTAATAAGCATTTACCAAGGCGGCCGGACCTGCCCCCTAAGGGGCCTCCCCAGTCAGACTTAGCCCATGTCGTGCCATCGATCCAGTCCCATCGATCCAGCTTCCTTATTAAAACCATTGGTAGGAAAATGTAGTCACCACATTCGTAATTCTATGGATTTTATTCAGAGACTTAGCAATGTCAGGCTAAATAGTATGGATGTTCTTGTTAGTTTTGACGTAGTATCATTATACACCAAGGTACCTTTAAAGGACTCTTTAGCTCTTGTCAGCCAACATTTTGATAAGAACATTATGGCCTTATTTGAACATGTGCTTTTATCATCTTATTTTCAGTTTGACGGTGAATTTTATGAGCAAATTGACGGTGTTGCCATGGGAAGCCCCCTCTCCCCTCTGGTAGCTAATTTATTCATGGAAGACTTCGAGGACAAGGCACTGGATTCAGCATGTTTTAAACCTACGGTCTTCTGGAGGTACGTGGACGACACATTCGTGGTATGGCCCCATGGTATGGATGAATTACATCGATTTCTTGAGCATTTGAATTCCATCCATGCTAGCATTAAATTTACTATGGAAATAGAAAAAGACAGCTGCCTCCCCTTTCTGGATGTTGTCGCTCGCCGTAAAAGTGATGGCACATTAGGACATGCCGTACATCGGAAACCAACGCACACAAATCTATACCTTCAGGCCAGTAGCTGCCATCACCCTTCTCAGAGCATGGGTGTCCTTAAGACTTTAGTGCATCGGGCGCACTGTATATCCGAAGAAGACAATTTACAAGGAGAGCTAACATACCTCAAGAGCATTTTTAAATCGAATGGATATTCTCCGCAACAAATTCGTAGAGCATTCGATGCAAAACCTAAAAACAAGGTATGTGATGGGGAAGAAGATAGTAATTTCTTCAGATCTAGGGCGTTTCTGCCTTATGTGGGTGCTCTTTCTTCAAAGATAGGCCGCATTCTTGAGAAACACTGTGTTAAGGTGATCTTCCGGCCCCCCACGAAGGTTGCGGCTTTACTCGGCTCTGTGAAGGACGATTTACTGCTTCGTAAGGCGGATGTGTACCAGATTCCTTGCGGAAAATGTGAGCAGTCATACATAGGTCAAACAACACGCACCGTTCATGAGAGGTGTGTGGAGCACCGAAGATACACACGCTTATTACAACCAGACAAGTCAGCTGTGGCCGAACATTGTATTGATACGGGTCATTCCATGAATTACAGTGATGTAGAGATTTTAACATCCACCTCTTCTTTTTGGGAATCTGTATTCAAGGAAGCCATAGAAATTCGATTAGCCAACAATTTAATAAACGGAGATAATGGTTTTAATTTGGACAAAGCATGGAATCCGGCTCTTGGAGTAATTAAATTGCAGAGAAGTCGTCACCGTGTCACCGCCGCCGATCAAACATCGATAAGCACATCGAATGTCCTTACGCCTTCGCCACAGGCGGCGCAGCATCTGTGACCCGCATGCGCAGTACCGCCGCGGTGGAGCATATAAGGCCGCGCTTGGCACCTTGTCGTCAGTCTTGTGACTCGCTCTGAAGATGGCCGGACGATACGAGGCCGAAATATCAGTAGAAGAAATTTTATTTGCGCGGCTGCATGCCCGAAATTTAATGGATTATTCATTACGCCGCGAGAAGTTGAAAATGCACATAAAGTCTAAGTCTGTCGTACAGCTGCGAAAAATCGAGCCATATTCAGACACCAAACACAGCCCAAGCTCGCAACGTAGGCTAGGTTCAGACACATCACGTTTTGAAAGCCTTCAACAACCTCTCGAGTCATTTTACCCTTCTGTTAATCTTTTCCTGTCAATACGGTCATTATTTTCAAGTTCCCTAAATATAAAAGCGCACGCACTGCTTCTATGACCTCATTATTATTTTATACTGTTTTCTTGTTTATAAATTACTTAGTTCATGAGGTAGCCTAGAGCTCGTACTGCGGCAGTTTTAGAATTATTAAAATCGATTCTCGTGCTTCCTGCAGCAGAGGCAATTAGTAGAATGTAACTAGCGCAACGAAGATGGTTCATGCATGGCTTATTAAAACCTGTATGTGTTTTCTGCATTTAGTTATTTGAAATTTCCCCATAGCTAGTTAATCAGTTTCATTATCCACGTATCATTTGTACCATAAATCGTAATGATGCGAAAAGTGTCATTTTATAACCAAATCACAAATTATTTTGTAAACACGCCTACATGATGATCACTTTCAAGCTTGGACACACAGATGTGAGTTAGTAATTCCTACCCACCACCTTTTACACATCGCAATAATAGAAAATTTTCTTTGGAACAGAAGGACTTTTTAAGCAGACACTTTTTCAGTCTATTTCCAAATTCTACATTGGTGACTGTGATAAATAATTTTGGTTGCAGCGTTGTACACTCTTTCCTGTGCTATTGACACCTTAATGTGGTGTAATGAATGTTTTCTTCTGGTACTGTAATTATGTACATCGTTGTTCCTTTTGAAGTGCTGTGGACTATTTACAAAGAACTTTAAGAGGGAATAAATATGCTGTAAAGCGGTGGTCAAAATGCATAACACCTTAAATGTCTAGACTATGATCGTTGATGTGCGCCACATATTTTCTTCACAGCACGCTTTTGAGCAATGAAGGTAGTCTCTCTAAAGATATGTTACCCCAGAACGTTATTTCATGTGACGTTATTGAATGACAATATGCAAAATAAGTTACCTTTCTCATGCGTTTTTCCCCAAGATTTACAGTGATGATAAGTTCAAATGTGGCTGCACTAAGTTGTTTTAGGAGTTCAAAAATTACCTTTTTTCTAATTTAAATTGACAAATAAACATAAGAATTTAGAATTCCGTCCTGTTCATTGTATCTTCACCATGTGTTATACTTTCCACCATTACAGTAGCCTTAAGTGTGCAAAACACAATATTTTGTCTCTTTTTAATATTGAGGGAGAGACCACTCGGGAAAAATCAGTCAATGATACTTTTAAAAATATTGTTTACCATTTTTTCTACTTCTGTTCGTATGCTTGAATTGAGTATAATACTAGTGGCATCCGCAAAATGAACAGATTCTACTTGTTGTATATCAGATGGAAGCTCGTTTACACACATCAGACACAACAGTGGACCTGAGATTGTGTCCAGTCAGAATAAGGTTTCCGAACAACATTGATTGAATTATTAAACACAACTTTCTGCTTTCGATTACTTTTGACATTTTCCAAAATCTTCGAAAGCTTACGCATTCTAGAATAATACTTCACGTTAGAAACAACAATGTCCTCAGCAAATCACCGTTTGGGTTTCAGAAGAGTTGCTCTACTGAGAATGTCATTTGTACGTTCACCCACCAAATTTTACAAGAACTAAATTTTCTGCGACCTGTCCAAGGAATCTGACGGTGTGAATCACAGTATTCTCCTAGATGTATTGAACATTTATGGGAATGATGGTATAGCCAAACAATGGATTATGTCATACCTAACCATGAGGATGCAGAAAGGTGTCCTTGGCATTTCAACTAATTTAGGCTGGGAACATAATTCTTGCTGGGGAGAAATCACGCATAGGGATCTCCAAGGCTCAATCATAGGCCTATTACTCTTTCTCATATCTGTAAACGATCTTCCAACCAATATACAACAAGCAGAATTGCTTGTTCTTTGTAATTAACCCAAGCATACATACAGAAACAGAAGAAATGCTAAACAATATTCTTACCAGCATCATTGGCTGCTTTTCTGCGAATGGGCTGACTCTCAATTTTAGAAAAGCCACAACGTATTCGGTTCCGAACATATAGGTGTACTACACCAATGATAAGTGTGTCACATCAGGAGTAAATAGTAAATAAGGTGAAAACTTCAAAATTCTTAGGTGCTCGTACTGATAAGGAATTGTACGGGAAGAAGCACATTTCGAAACTCATAAGAAAACGTAGTTCAGCCACATTTACACTCGTATAGTCATTGCAAATCCTGGGAGAAAAAAATCAGGAATTTGCCTTATTTTTTATATTGTTGTTCAATAATGTCATGTGGGATAATGTACTACCGTAACTTATCTTTAAGAAGGAATGTCTTCATTGCTAAGAGACTTGATGTAAAAATAACATTTGGTGCTGTCCACGGTCATCTAGTAGACATCTGCTTAATGAGTTGATCATCCTAACTATTGCTTCACAGTAAATTTATTCCCTCACGAAGTTTGCTGTAAGTAATTCACGAACGGTTCAAAAGGAGGAATGAGGTACACAATTAAAATATCAGAAGGACAAATGACATTCATTACTCCACGTTAAGGTTGTCTTTAGCATAAAAAGGGGCGCACAATTCTTCGACAAAAACTTTTGATTACTTACCTAGTGATATTAAATGTCCGACAGAAAGTAAAGTACAATTTTAACACAGATGGTAAAAGTTTACCTTGAAAATTCCTTCTAATTCGTCGTAGAATTTCCATTATTGTGATGTGTAAAAGAACGTGGGTAGGAATTACTAACATCTACATCTTAAAAAAAACTTATATATGTTCAGTATGAAGACATGTTTACAAATTCATCTGCGATGTGAATGTACAACGTCTCGTTCTACATCACATAATTAGGATTAATCGTCAAAATGATCTGTGTAACATGGAACTAACTGCCTGACATTATCTATTGGTTGGCAGTACAGACTGGGTGTTGTGTGATGTCCTTAGGTTAGTTAGGTTTAAGTAGTTCTAAGTTCTAGGGGACCGATGACCATAGATGTTAGGTCCCATAGTGCTCAGAGCCATTTGGACCATTTGCCAGTTCATCAACACCATAAAACCCCAAGTGAAATCCCTCCATGGATGCAGCTGAACTCCATGACTGTTCGTTTATGGGGTGTAGAACAATAAACACTGCCAGTCACAACTGAAGGTGATTTTATCTAATACATGACCGGTTTTGAGCTTTTGCCTGTCTTAAGGTGATTTACATTCATTTACGTGTTCCAATAAAACCTCGGTTTATCTAGGAGAATTAGGATTCACACAGTCAGTTGTCCTAGAAAGGTAGCAGAAATGCCACTCTGTGCTATTTGTAAAATATTTGAACATTTAAATGGCACTCTCCGTAGAGCAAGTCTTCTGAAATCGAAACTGTGTTTACTTAGGATATTATTGTTGCTCAGATGAGATACTATTCTACAACACATCACCTTCTCAGTGTTTTTGGAAAATGATGTCAGTAGTGAAACTGGTCTACCATCTTTTCTTAGAGGGTTAAACATTGGTGTATTTCAGATTTTCAGCAAAAATGTTTTGATTTAGGATGTATCATATATTTCAGAGGTTACAGGACTTATTACCCGGGAACAGTTGTTTACATTATTGGGAACTCTATCATATCCAGATGAGGTTTAAGTGAGTGTATTGTTAAATGTTTATTTGACACTACAGTAGTGAAGCCATAGTCACAGTACATAAAATTTTTCTTTAAAAATAGTGTTACAGTACCGTAACCCCCTTTTTTAAGAAAACTGTGAAACATTTTTAAGGAAAAATGTGAAAAATGTGAATTCTCCAACTGATGTTTTATGTTTGAAAATGACGACGTAGGTTACTGAAACTGGTAATGTAGCCCCTTTTTCAAAATTTTATGTTCTGTGACTACGGCTTCACTATTGCAGTGTCAAATATACATTTGAATTACGTTCCGTAAGTTGGCTATAATTTCGCCCCTTACAAGAACTCATCCCCATACTTTTCCATGATCTACAAACACAATTAGGTATAATGTGACAGGTTGTACGTCGTATATATGAATATATAAAGGAGACTGACATTGTCACGTACGTCATGTAAATAATTGTTTACGCTTATTGTATGAAAGGTGGCGGAGTGGTTTTATTATAAAAACGGCGTAATGAATTGGCTTCACTAATAGAGGTTGGAACGCCAGTGGAGATGAAACGGCAGGCAGAAGTCAAGCTCTGGGTGGAAGGCCTGCACAGGTTGGTCCTGCTTAAACACAGGAAATCGCTAGAGAGACGTCGTGGCACCTGATCTCTGGAGCTCAATAGGGTGATGGCCGACGGCTATTGTAGTAGGGGCCGGAATGATAACCGGATAACACTTCCGAACGCTGAAAATCTTGGACGCAGGTGAGAGGAACGAAGAAGCTGGACCTCGGAAACCACGCAGGCTGGGTTGTTTCCAAAAATTTTTACTCAGAAGGGTACCATTGTACGAGTATAGGTTCTTCCTCGCAAACTTTCGCGCTGGACGACAAAAGACTAAAATATGGTTGGTCGGTGATCGGAAGAATCTGTAGAGAGGGAGAATATTCCGTGGTTTCGGGAATATGATTCGTTTTCGGAATTACGATGGTGTGGAGCCGAGACTTGCTGGGAAGCCAGTGCTGGAGAGACATGGCCTTCCGTAGTGAGCGCCCGTATGTGACAGTCTCTCGATATCAACTTTTATTCCTACAGACGGACCTGCTGTCTTCGCACACAGGAGAGTTTATAGTTAGAACAGTTAATCACTGTACTGTTGCGAACCTATACGATTGTGGATTTCGCCTCCGGGCTGGAAGTCGTCGTCGAGAACGCAGCGTTCAGTAATTGAAAGCATTTCCTTTGCCTATACTTACGGTGAGACGTTATCTGAACCCCGTCCTTGTGGCTGGGATTTCGCGTTTCTCGTCTGTAGAACACAGTTAAGAGAGGACAGTATTAGGGTACAGTAGTCAGAGGACCGCCTCCTGCCTTCCTAGTGCGTGATAGAGTTTATCTGTGGCTGGAATTCTTCCATCGTCGCAGACGAGTACGAGAACCATCACTTCGACGCACCAGACGCAGTACATACGGTGATATCGCAAATTGCTTCGGCTTATTAGGGCTATAAAAGCTAAACAGCTGTGATCACTTTAGTTTATTTCCACTGAGGTTCCAAACCACCGTAGAACATCTTGAAAAGTAGTGTCTTCAAGTGTTTGGTAAATAGATAATGTCGGTCATTTCGCGTTATTGATATTAGACCGCACAGTCATAATAAGGGGCAGAGTTGGGCAATTGATTAGTAATTTTACTTAGGAAATGTAAACTTTGTAATAAAAAGGTTTTTTTTAATCTGCAATAAATATTTAAGCATGAACAACGTTTATCATTTAGTAGGATTAGTTGCCTTCATCATTCATTTATGTTTAGATTGTAATTTACAAAATTAAGAGATCCTAAGATCTGTTTCAGGGAGTAGCCAGACAGTGCCAAATCTTCTTTTTAGCGTGCATTATTCTCCGTTGCGCACATTCATTTTACACCCGCCTGGAGTAGCATCATGGAGTTTAGTCACACTCCTTAAGACAATTATATCTGACTATAGAATGCATAGACTTTTTAATCTGAGAAGGAGATGTCGGTGGTACAGTCATTTGACAGAATTTTGTGAGAGTTACTTTTACAACGTACTGTTGCGATATTTCTCTTAAACTCTTTGTCCTTATACTTTTATTATATTTAAGAAATAATCGTTAAATATATTTAATATCTATAACTCACAATTTTGCCATTCAGTTCAGGTCAATAGTGATGTTCCCCTGTTCTGTGGTTGATCGTCCTCCTTCTTGTTTTACTACAGCCCATATAGTCCTAAGTCAGTAGTAGAAATTACTGTTTCCTGACGCAGTGAGCATGCTGCCTGTTATTTTAATAGTTATTATTAATTTTAAGTAGTTTTTGTCTACTGCAGGATGCTAACTTGTTTTGCTGACTGCTGGGGCTGTTGAGACTAACTGAGCTGGTGTGGAACCTCCTTGAATGTACCCCAATGGTAATTGTGGCACTGACATATATACTTGTTAGTAAACTAGCGCAGCTCGTATTCAAGCGTTGTTCCTGTGCGTGTCAGTACAGGCTTCGTTCTAACTGCGTAAAATGGTTCAAATCGCTCTGAGCACTATGGGACTTAACATCTGAGGTCATCTGTCCCCAAGAACTTAGAACTACTTATACCCAACTAACCTAAGGACATCACACACATCCAAGCCCGAGGCAGGATTCGAACCTGCGACCGTAGCGGTGACGCGGTTCCAGACTGAAGCGCCTAGAACCACTCGGTCACAGTGACCAGCTTAACTTCGTAAAAATCTTCATCAAAACCCATGTCCCGCAATAATAATGATAACTGATATTTATTGCTCCTTTATATAATTTCTTTCCTTGTCAATAATTGGTCCACAGTGCTATCTTCACTTCTAGAAATAGCTTGTTTCTTTCCTTTATCAAAGTCTAATGTTTTAGTGTCTGTCTAGTAGCTTACAGAAAATTGATTAAGGGGCTTACAGTTTTTTATGTCATTTCTGTCTCCTTGTCAGTGAGAAGGAAAAATTGTGTGGTTGTTCAGTTTATTGGGGAAATATCTCCTTTCGCTAAACTTCTGTAACCTAACTGACGCCAATGGAAACTGTTGCACCATGAATTCTTTGACCGAATGCTATGAAACGAATAGTCTAATAGTTGCATACCTCTGAGATAAGTTGGCGAAATTTCATCATTATGAGAGCTTATTTTTCAGCGTTCCGAGTACTGAAGAAAGGCTTGTGTGCATCTGAAGTTGAGTGTGAATATTTGATGGCTACTGCTTGCGTCCAGCATTACTGGAACTTTTCAGTTGGTGATCCCAACACATCATGCACGAGGGCGTGCACTTCCACTTTATCTTCATCTTTCGAACTATGAGAAAAGCCGG
The DNA here is from genome assembly GCF_023864345.2 of Schistocerca serialis cubense. Classification (NCBI taxonomy): domain Eukaryota; kingdom Metazoa; phylum Arthropoda; class Insecta; order Orthoptera; family Acrididae; genus Schistocerca; species Schistocerca serialis. Next base: position 458,675,284 of record NC_064645.1, on the reverse strand, counting down.
ATTATTGGCTTAAGGGACACCTCGCGCAGCAAGTAAACACTGGTAACTCAATGCTGACACATATAAAACGCAATCAGTCGCAAGTAAATGATGTTACGGACTCACTGATGGATTACTAAGAATAAAAATTTGGGTAGAAGTTACCATTTTAAAAGTATGTCGTTCCTGTAGAGATATTTGAAAACAATGACTTATCCAATTACAAAATTCGCCTTGTATGTGTTTGAAATATGTTATTTGTTAGATTCCATTGAAATTTTTATGCGCAATTTCTGAAAACAACCAGCTTGTCCATTACCACTGTTTACAGCCGAGGTGTCCATGTTTCTCTTAACAGGACATTCACAAGTGTTGTATAGATAAAATTTAATTAATAACATTAGTTTACGGATCTACAAAATTCTATTTTTCAATGAAAAGGGAGCACATCCAGGTTTCAGGACAACAACCTTCAGGTGTATAGAAAATCCATACAACTGAAAATGGGTTAATGTAGTGATTCTCTGGACATGTCATAGAATATCCATACGGATGAACTAAAAAGGGGTAATATAGTGATTCTCTGGTACATTACATATTACAGTTGACTCGTACAGATATTCTATGCACCTGAAGATGGGAATGTTGTCCTGAACCCTGGTTGTGCACTTCTTTTATTGGAAAATAAAATTTAATACAACTGCATGCAGAAGTTATGAGTCATGATCAGCTCTTCATGTTATACACTGATCATCCAGAACCTTATGACCACTGACCTAAGAGCCGGTATGTCCGACTTTGCACGGAGAGCAGCTGCGACACATCATGACACAGAAGCAATGAGGCTTTAGCAGCTCGCTGGAGGAAGCTGGTACCACATATGCCCACAAAAGTCACATAATTCCTAGGGAATGAGGCGATGAGCTCTGACACCACGTTCAGTCACATCCGAGATGGGTTCAATCCGGTTAAAATGTGGCTAGTTGGGGGCCAGTACATCAATTGGAAGTCGATAATTCGTTCCTCAAACCACTCCATCACACTCCTGGCCCTGTGTCATGGTGCATGGTCTTGCTGAAAATTGCCACTGTCACTGGGCAACACGATCGTCATGAAGACGTGTACGCGGTCTGAAACCAGTGTACGATACTCCTTGGCCCCACGTGTGTGTTCTCAATAGCATAATGGAGCCGCCGACAGCTTGTCTCCGTCCCACAATACAGGTTCAAAGAACTCTTCCCCTGGAAGATGACGGATTCGCGCCACTCCATTGGCATGGTGAAGAGGGTATCGTGATTTGTCAGACCACGCATCGCCCTGCTCCTGCGCCAACGTGTCGATGGTCACGTGCCCATTGCGCTCGTTTTAACATTGGCACATGGATAGGACGTCGGCTGCGGAGGCTCATCGTTAGGCGTGTTCGGTGCACTGTGCGTTCACACACACTTACACTCTGCTCAGCATTAAGGTGTGGTGTTGGTTCCACCACAATTCGCTGCCTATCCCGTTTTACCAGTCTGCCTAGCCTACGACGTCCGACACCTGTAATGAGGTGTGGCCCCACGACGTCTAGACGTGGTTTCAACTTGATTTCGCCGCGTGTAGAAGACACTCGAACACCCGATAAGTTGTGCAGTTTGCGAAATGCTAGTGCTGAGCCTCTGGGCAATAGCAATATGCTTTCGGTCAAATGCAGATAGATCGCCATCCTTCCCTGTTAAAAACACGCACAGCACCCTCACAGATAGTCACGCGGGGTAGCCGCACTGCCTAAAGCCGTCGGCACACGGACCGTGCATCCGAACGTTGAGCGTTGAGCGTGCCGAGTTCCTGACGTCATAGAGTGGAACCGCGTGTTCGGGAGTCTTTCCGAACGTGCAGAGCAATATCTAGCATGTCAGTTATTCTGAGCGTGCGTCTGAGCTTTGACCGATGAGATGGCGCAACGCAACCTACGTCACATTCACGCCATCTCCCTTCAGCACAAAGTTGTGAGGCGCCATATTGGCATTCATTTCAAGCCTACACGTATATACCCGGGCCACTGAAACATTGCACTTGACGTTTGCGTATGAAGTTGGCAGCGTAACAGAGTAACAAGTGAAGAACGATAGGCGCTAGGCGTTCAGCGTGGGGCGCCAGCCAATCACAGCGCAGTGAGCACTGCTGTTACTCACGTGCTGTGACGTCAAAGTTCCCACGTTGCCGGCTTTGTTTAGTGAATGTGTATACAACGTGAATTGTATATTGTTTACCGCGTGTTTTCGTTGTACTGTGTGCTATATCGTTGTGACTTTTGTTACGTTGTGAGTGTACATACTTGGAAAATGCCACCGAAAAGACTTCGTTCACCTAGTGACAATCCTTTGCGTCGAGGGGTGTCGCTAAACAGCCAGGCACTGGAGTTACTACGCAGAACTCGTGAGTTTTACGAGAAGGAGAAAAACTACGTAAGCATTCATGGACAGCCATCAATTCCTGCCGACAAAGTGGTGGAACGTACGTCGAAAACTCTTGGTATTAGTGCAAGAACCGTTGTAAGTAGGCTGTTTAGGTTTTTTTATTGGTAACGCCACGTAGCGCTCTGTATGAAAATCACTGGCTGTACTGTGTGCAGTCTGTCGCTAGTTTGCATTGTTGTCTGCCATTGTAGTGTTGGGCAGCTGGATGTTAACAGCGCGTAGCGTTGCGCAGTTGGAGGTCAGCCGCCAGCAGTGGTGGATGTGGGGAGAGAAATGGCGGAGTTTTGAAATTTGTAAGACTGGATGTCATGAACTGCTATGTATATTATGATTTTTCAACACTATTAAGGTAAATACATTGTTTGTTCTCTGTTAAAATCTTTCATTTGCAAACTATGCCTATTAGTAGTTAGTGCCTTCAGTAGTTTGAATCTTTTATTTAGCTGGCAGTAGTGGCGCTTGCTGTATTACGGTAGTTCGAGTAACGAAGATTTTTGGTGAGGTAAGTGATTTGTGAAAGGTGTAGGTTAATGTTAGTCAGGGCCATTCTTTTGTAGGGATTTTTGAAAGTCAGATTGCGTTGCGCTAAAAATATTGTGTGTCAGTTTAAGCACAGTCATGTATAATATTTCAAAGGGGACGTTTCACCGTAGTAAGTAAGGGAGTATTACTACAAAACTTGGAAGATACTGACGTGAGCCGTAATGATTTCGAGCTGTCTGGATCAAATAATACATTTTTATGTCGATAGTAGATCAATGGTCATAATGTTCTGCCGATCACTGCATCATTTGTCGCCTTGTTCTTGACCATTTTTTTAAACGTGTCGTGGAATTTATAACTTCTCTGTCTGTTGATACAATTGTTAAGTGCTCCATCAGAAATGGGAGGAACGTTCTGGAGACCCCCCTTCCTCCCTCCATGCTACTCTGATGCCCGGAGCAGAGCCCGCGGATCTGCGGGGCCTGCAGAGCTCACGAGTTGCGCGGCGCGGCCGCTGGGAGCGCTGCCAACACAGCGAGGAGCGAGCGCGAGACAACTTGGCTCGCGAGGCGCAGGCAGCGGAGGCGGGTAGGCGCCCGCCTGCTGCGTCGAATTACTCGCTGAGCCGCGCTGAGCCGCCCCCCTGGGGGGGAGCGCCTCGCTGGAGGATCGCAGCGGACGCGGGGGGCGGGATTGTTCGGCCGTCTTATCCACTCCCGGCGCCAGCGCCGTCCCCGGCGACTTGCTGGAAACACGGCTTCACTTTCTGCCCGAGACGCCGCTTCCACAGAGCCGGGGGGGGGGGGGGGGGGGTGGGGAGGAGCGCAGCATCGAAATGTAACAGAAATTCACTTTGTCGGCGGGGACGTACCGCAGGTACACTAGCCGGTCTCTTGTCGGGCATCCGCTGGTATGTCAAAGGCCGCGACGTTTCTGTTAACTTTCCTTCATACAAAAGCCACGAATACTTGTTCTGCCGGCCAGGGTGGCCGAGCGGTTATAGGCGCTACAGTCTGGAACCGCGCGACCTCTCCGGTCGCAGGTTCGAATCCTGCCGCGGGCATGGATGTGTGTGTGTGATGTCCTTAGGTTAGTTAGGTTTAAGTAGTTCTAAGTTCTAGGGGACTGATGACCTTAGAAGTTAAGTCCCATAGTGCTCAGAGCCAATACTTGTTCTCTCGTCACTCTGAGAAGGCAATCAAACTTTTGTTGACAATTTCACGTACTTGCACTCTGTGCGGAGGAGAAAGAGATCACACCTTTCCTCTTCAGAATTCGACAACTACCAGGTGGTCTGTCCGCAGCTCGTGGTCGTGCGGTAGCGTTCTCGCTTCCCACGCCCGTGTTCCCTGGTTCGATTCCTGGCGGGGTCAGGGATTCTCTCTGCCTCGTGATGACTGAGTGTTGTGTGATGTCCTTAGGTTAGTTAGGTTTAAGTAGTTCTAAGTTCTAGGGGACTGATGACCATAGATGTTAAGTCCCATAGTGCTCAGAGCCTTTGAACCATTTTGAACCAGGTGGTCTTAACTCTTTGACTGCTGTTGACGAGTTTACTCGTCATGCTGCGTGCCGCTCCCTGGGTGCTAATGACGGGTATAGTCGAGGCCGCCGGTTTTCCCCTGAGTGCTGTTGACGAGTTAAGTCGCACCTGCTTGCCGGCCCCTGAGCGCTGATGACGAGTATAGGCGCGCCGCTACCTGAGTGCCGATGACGAGATAACTCGGACAGCGGACTTCCCGTCCCATGTCCCAGTAGCGTTTCGCAATTCTGGCCGCTAGCTTGTCTGTTGTGAGCCTAGGCTTCGCACTACAGTTCACTGTCCATCGCAATTTACATCAGTGTTCTTCGTGTCCTGGCCCGCATCTCGTGGTCGTGCAGTAGCGTTCTCGCTTCCCACGCCCGGGTTCCCGGGTTCGATTCCCGGCGGGGTCAGGGATTTTCTCTGCCTCGTGATGGCTGGGTGTTGTGTGCTGTCCTTAGGTTAGTTAGGTTTAAGTAGTTCTAAGTTCTAGGGGACTTATGACCACAGCAGTTGAGTCCCATAGTGCTCAGAGCCATTTGAACCATTTCTTCGTGTCCTGTATTTTACAAGGAAAATGGCGAGACGTCGTGGTTGCACTGAGGAAGATATTATGGAGATTCTTCAATTTATGTGTACTGATACAATGCTTGCTATAAAGTGGTGTGACAAAAGGGAAGTGTGGATGTTGACCACATGTAACACCACAGAAATGGTTGAAACAGGGAAGATTAACAGGGATACTGGAGAAAAAATTAAGAAACCACAAAGCATTGTAGATTATAACTTGAATATGGGAGCAGTTGACCGTTCTGATATGCTGCTTAGCTCTGTCGGATGTATAAGGAAAACAATGAAGTGGTATAAAAAGTTCTTTTTTCACGTTCTAGATCTGTGTGTTTTAAATGCTCATGTACTACACATATCACTAACAGGCCGCAAAATGACGATAGCAGAGTTTCATCTGTCACTGGTAAGGGAACGTACAGAAACGTATGCGTTAGAGCGCAGAAAAGCTGGTAGAGGAAGGTGTTCTGATGATAATCCTCTAAGATTTGTGGGAAGGCTTTTTCCAGACATTTTAACAAGTGTGCAATCCAAGAAAAGTGCGCTAACGCGTAATGCATTGTTTGCTGGAAACAAAAAGTGCGTCGAGAAAGCAGGTACGAATGTAAAACTTGCAAGGTACCATTGTGTGCCGTACCCTGTTTTGAAAAATACCACACAAAACACAATTACTAATTGCAGCATAGAACGATTACAATAATGCTATTAGAAAAAAAAGCTTCGAAAGCGAAAAAAAAATTATAAAAAGGGAAAAACAAAATAAAAAATGTTTATAACTTCGCCAGTACCGGTCCAAAGTCCGGATCAAAAAGAAGGATGGGAAACATATTCACAAAGTGTAAAAGTAAGGCCTAAATTTACAGTTCATGACTGAATTTTCTCTATAAGTGAATTTAATGTGCTAACAAAAGGACAGAGATTTCACAGCTTTCATATGTTGGAAAATCTGTTGGATCACAAGTATTGTAAAATTTCGTCAAAGAAACAAAATTACGCATAATCGGGTAATTACAAAGTGCAACAAATATTCGGGCAATTCAGCGATACAAACAGTAGGCCGTGTGAAATTTCTTATAGCACCAGAATACGAATTTAACGACGTGAAGTAAAATTGTTCTTACCGTTGCTCACAGTAAATTCCGATGTTGTAGTGCGATATGAAAGGTGATCTGTATGTCGCTTTCTCCTACAAACGACGTAATAGATGTTCTGAACAACAAAAATAACGTACAGTAATTATAATCTATGGCTTATTTTATTCGTTCTTGAGTTAGTACGGTGAGGAACGCATAGATAAATGCAGACATTGTAAACGGGTGTCCAAGAAAGATCAATAAACTATTGATGTAAAGCTAACGAATCACGTCGCTTTTGGCATAATCTACAAAAATAGTGCAAGAAAACTACAAGCAAGAAATTTTTGGTGACGGAAAATAGTTTTACCAGACAGTTTGATTCTGTAGTAATTCACCTGCAGGGGAACTACGTAGTGAGAGTATTTACGAGTATTGTGTATCAGCCGTGAGAGGACACAATATTTCGCGTGGAGTCGCAGCCACTGCAGAAATATTCAGCACAGGGCGGGTGGGGCAGCGAGGGGCGCTCCGCCCCAGGCCGCAGCTCGAGGGTCAGCCACATTAGCGCAGGTATGCGGATGACAGTGCAGGCCGCAGCGCCTCAGCGTGCCAAGCGGATCGTGCGCCTCCAGCAGTCAAAGGTTAATTAAAACAATGCTACTGACAGAGGTCCAGTGTGAACTGTAATCATCGTACGCCAACGGAACTTGGTAGATATTGTACTGCGTTAACGTGGAAGAGATTTATGCTGGAAAAAGGCTAGTTCCAAGTTTGGCCACCAGGTCAAAATTTGGCGCTGTGAATGCAAGACGGCGCTTCTGTTTGTCACTGTGGTAAACGCTAGGGCGTTTTCTGGCTTCTGGAGTATGGGGACTGTCTCCAGCTGGGAGACAAGTAGTGATCATTTCATCGGGTGTACAGTTGGTAGCCTGGTCCGTACCAGCGACTTTCAAAGTGAGTGTTTTCTACTGGGTTTCTCCTGCTTCCTAATACCCTGTGGGAAACAACTCCTGATCGTGTCGCCAGACTGCAAAACTTCACAACATTACTTTGAGCACCAACAGTAAATGGACTCTCTGAGTGCCTATTTTCTGCACCACAACTGCTTGTTGATTGACCAGAACGTCGCATGTTAAAATAACTTCACGGTGCGATTTGGAGCTGGCAACCACCGAAATCGAGAAAATGGACTGGCAGAAATCATAGGGTACAGAAGGCGAGTTTTGAGCCCCTTAGTGACAAGCTGGTGAGGCGGTGTGTATTTCGAAACTCAGCCGTCAATAGTCCAAAAAAGTTGTTTTTCTCTGTACGGAAAGTTTAGAAAGTGCTCGGAAGTGTGTTCCCGTGTGCGGATGTGTGAACTGGCTTCATCAGTTGTTTGATAAGCCGCGTGATGCTGTTTAGGGAGCATACGTGGACTGCTTAGCAAGCATCTGCCTAGATGGGTGTGGAGAAATTAACTAGCTAGAGATGTTGCCTAACGAACAAAGTGTATTTGCCGAGGTCATCAGGAGACAATTAATTCCGTTTGGTCCAATGGAAATTTCAGATGTGGAGTTCTTTTGTATTCCGTTCGTCTCTTTCACTTTAGACTGTGATCGAATGCACGTTACGGAAGAGATTGTAGAAAGTTGTTGATGACTGCTTAGTGACTGACTGCAGTGCTTGTTCTCCAGTCCAGTGGTCGTATTTTGGGTTATTTCTAAAGCAGTCAGAGTGCTGCAGGGCATTGATTAGTTGTATAGAAGAAGCGACTATTTTAACTTCGTGTTACAGGCCAAAAAGAGGCTGCAGACCCACATGTAGCTTGATGGTATACAGCATTGGATGGAAATTATCCAGATCCTCAACCAAAAATAGAGAAAGTCTCCGGAGCAGTATGTCATGTGATTTGTTTCACACACTACGAGTCACTAAGAGTTCACGGACTCTTTTCGTTGCCATGAGGGGAGTTCAGAAGACACTACAAAAGTTACTGCTGGAAGTACAGCAAAAGCAATAAACAAAACACAAATGAAAAGCTTACAATTTCCGTATAATAGCAGTTTCTCCACAGATCGCCTCTGTAAACAGACTTATAGCCCAATACACTTCACTAGATTAACAGGTGCTGTGTATCACCTATTTCTGTGCAATGAATTCCCATCGCTATTAGAGACCGTTACCCTTAGAGAAAGACAATGAATGTAGTTGACGAACAACAGGGCAACAAACAAATCATGTTCTACGGATCGTGCGCCGGTATCTTAGAGCAAACCTTAATGGCGGCACTTCTGTCACGGAAATCCGGTAGTACGTCCTCCACTTCACCGAACCTGAATACGTTGAGGATATGGCTACGGGGACATTTGAAGTCAATGGTGTGTGCCCCAAACATAGATAAGGTGCAGACGCTACAGTAGTGTGTGACCAATGCCTTTCACACAGTCGGAATAGAACCATGTGGATATCAGAGAATGAGTGATTCATTGGAAAGAAGGACTGAAGGATGTGTAGCACTGTCTATAGTGTCTACTTGCACGTGACAGGCAGATACGTCCTTCCTGTAGCTTTGATATATACTACGTTCTGTAAGAATATATCGCATTTAATATCCTGTATACGTAGGTTGTATACCGACTGCTTGGTAAAACAATGAATGTTCTATCGTTTGAGAGGTTGTAAGTAGGCTGCCTGGGTTTTTATGTTGGTAACGCCACGTAGCGCCCTGTATGGAAACCAGTGACTGTGCTGAGTGCAGTCTGTGGCTGGTTGGCATTGTTGGGATATTCGCTATTGTAGTGCTGGGCAGTAGGATGTGAACAGCGCGTAGCGTTGCGCAGTTAGAGGTGAGCCGCCAGCAGTGGTGGATGTGGTGAGAGAGATGGCAGAGTTTTGAGAGGTTGCTATAAGCGGACGATCTGAACGTGTGCCTGTCAGAAAAAGGAAATTTGTAAAGATGGATGTTATGAATTGATATATATATATATATATATATATATATATATATATATATATATATATATATATGATCACTATTGAACTTTATTAAGGTAAATACATTGTTTTTTCTCTATCAAAATCTTTCATTTGCTAACTATGCCTATCAGTAGTTAGTGCCTTCAGTAGTTAGAATTGGCGTCCATCGTACTCCTAGCGCCAGTGACTGCCTTCGGAGGTAATGCTTCCCGATCTGCTTTCTTGCTCAAATATTTGAGTGGAGCGGAAACGACAATCCACAGAAATACACAAAATAGTCTGAATTTTCATAGCTGGCAGAATTGGCTCTCACTGTATTGCAGTAGTTCGAGTAACGAAGATTTTTGTGAGGTAAGTGATTCATGAAAGGTATAGGTTATTGTTAGTCAGGGCCATTCTTTTGTAGGGATTATTGAAAGTCAGACTGCGTTGCGCTAAAAAAATACTGTGTGTCAGTTTAGTGAAGATCAGAATAAGTAAAGATAGAAATGTCTGGGTATGTTCAGTTTTGCTCAGCTGTTTAAAAATCAAATAACGCAGAAGTTTAAAAGCACAGTCATTCATAATTTTCTAAGGGGACGTTACAAGGTTCTATTTGTTTTTAAAAGACAACCCCCTAAAGATTCGTTGGATAAACAAGCATATTTCTGTACTCATTGTTACAAGGCACTTATTTTACACATCTCGGAAGCTTAAAGCTTTCTTTCTATAAGGCATCGAAAACTAATTTTGTTACAGAGCACGTCCCGTGACGTTCACTACTGATGTCAGAAAATTAGCACTTATTGGACCATTAGTTTGACAGAAAAACACACTTTCAGTTTTTCCTCGAACGTAACTTTTGTCGGTATGGAGCCTTTTAGGAGTGACCGATTGAAATGAAGAACACAAAAAGACTAGAACAGTAAATGATAAACGTGAGTATAGTTATGGGCCATAAAACGCCTAATCTAAACCCAACAGGTGAGTCGTTGGCTGCGTGTAACGTCAGAAGCCCAAGAGGACCATGGCAACACGGTTTCTTGATTTAGATGGGTGCCCCTGTCAGTTTCACACACGCTGAACGTGGCTCGATGCTATTTATTTACACTGCCGTGCCGTGGCAAGGAGACTGACCGGCGGGGTGTTTCTGTGAACTGAACGGCGCGACCCCGGGGCGCTGTCCATGCGCAGAGTTTCCCGCTAAACCCGCCCACACGCCGGCTTCTCCCCACCCCAGATTTACCGACAAACAATGGAATGAATACGCCGGCGCATCCATCACCCGCCGGCCAGCAGATGCGGCCGCCCTGTTTTATAACCTGACACCGGCCACCGCGACTGTCGGGCTATTTTTACCGTCCGCCTCGCAGAGGTTCCGCCGCAGGCAGGCACGATAGGGTGACTCTGGCACTTGCCCGCAGTGGGTGTGTGTGCTGTGTGCGTCCACCGTACTCCTAGGGCCAGTGACTGCCTTCGGAGGTAATGCTTCCCGATCTGCTTTCTTGCTCAAATATTTGAGTGGAGCGGAAACGACAGTCGACAGAAATACACAAAATATATTAGTCTGAATTTTCATAGCGAAACGAAGAGTAAAACTTGACATATGCGGTAACAAACTGACCAGCCTGAGGTCCAATTTAGCAAACGGAAAAAACTTTAACTGCTGGAAAGTAATCAGGATAATCGAGAAAAAACTAGTGATTGGAGGGAAAATTCAAATATATCACGAACATGAAACTTTCTGGCAGATTAGAACCGTGTCCCGGACCAAGACTCGAACTCGGGACCTTTGCCTTTCGCGAGCAAGTGCTCTACCAACTGAGCTACCCAAGCACGACTCACGGCCCGTCCTCACAGATTTACTTCTGCCAGTACCTCGCCTCCTACCTTCCAAACTTTACAGAAGCTCTCCTGCGAACCTTGCAGAACAGCTGTTGGTAGCTACTTTATGCCAACGAAGTGTTAAAAAATGCAAAAGTACAGCGAGAATTGAAACTTCTCTGCTTTCTCTTTACCTATATATTCTTAATAATAATAGGATATTTACTGATATTTAATTATATTTCATACATTCTGGAAAAAATTTCCAAATGTTTTGTGAAATTATTTGGATAAAAATGAGGAATAATACAGATTAGAGAAACATTTCATGTGCCTCTGAATAATTCTCAAATTTATGTACAACAAATGAGGTGCCGATTGAGAATTTGAAGTTCAGTGTTCAAATTAGCATCTTATAATTTTCAGGACTACTAGAGGATGTATTCTGGTGGAATTTCACTTAGCAGTTCCTTACTTCACTAACGTACGAGCGGCCCAGCTGCTGAACATCATTGTAGCATCATCCGAAGGTGTGACAAATGTTTCTAAAATGTACATTGTTATGCAAAACTTAAGAACCAGACAGATGAAGTAGCATAACATATTGATTACTCAGTGGAAATGAATGGAAGTTCCGGAGCTAGTTGCCAAAGGTCTCCCAGTCGTGCACAGAAAACTGTGCACCACGTGGCGCGAGGTCAGAGTGACTACAGCGCAGAAAGTGGCTGGCCCCGAAAAACGAGGCAGTTCAAGGGACTGGAAAGGACAGTTTGTGTCAAGCATTGAGCGGTTGCGGTGCCCTGTGATGGCATCCTTCATTACAGCATCGTCCGGAGGCAACATTTGAATGAGTTCACACGGCAAAGAATCTCAAGGAAACTGGAAGAAGGAGAAAATGTGACGAGTGCAGCCCAGGAATTTAGTATTACCTGGAGTTATTTTAAGAGCATGGGGACCGTTCCACAGCACGTGAGTAGTAGTGCAAAGTGCTTACCACCCAATTTTTCGGATTGCCTACCCATCAGGGGCAAGCATATGGGGCAAACATGTTGCATAACCTAATGTTCAGCACTGTACTCTGGATGTCTTAATCTAATGTTTGGTCCTTATGCTTCCCCCTGATAGGTAGGCAACCTGAAATATGGGCTGGTACACAGTTTGTCCCACTATTCATGTGCATGGCTGCCCAAAGGGGAGGAACTGGTAGACCATGGTTAACTAGGGCAGCAGATAACCACTACATTGTGCAACAGGGGAGAAGCGACCCACGTCAAACAGCGGGTGCAATTGCTGCCGCCTCTGAGGGGACTGCAAGGCATGGAGCCTCATCTTCAAAAATGGTTCAGATGGCTCTGAGCACTATGCGACTTAAGTTCTGAGTTCATCAGTCGCCTAGAACTTAGAACTAATTAAACCTAACTAACCTAAGGACATCCATACCCGAGGCAGGATTCGAACCTGCGACCGTAGCGGTCGCTCGGCTCCAGACTGTAGCGCCTAGAACCGCACGGCCACTTCGGCCAGCGCCTCATCTTCCACACTTAGTACCTCCACCACTGTGACTGAGGGTAAATACCTCACAGTTGTGTCCTCGAGCCTTTGACCGCCAGTCGCAATCCTTCAAATTATGTTAATAGTAGAAAAAAAACATCGTGCTAAGATTTCATAGTGGATACTGTTGCAGTATATATTCGTGTATTCTTAATAGACTAATTATTTGCCATCAGTGTTATTCTAGATAACTTTACATTTTTGCAGTGCATTCTTGTGACAATACACTTGCGAAGACATGTATTACTTGACCTTATGCGTGTTCTGTGTGCAGTACTGCGACAGTTCCCTTGCATTATCTTTGGCTATGTCAATGTTATGTCAATCGTCCGAAGTTCTGTTATTGTAGTTCAGTCGTTGCTTTCTTCTCCTGCTCCTTCTTGAGTCCCTTCCCTACAGAATCCATCATGAGGTCGCATACTAGCTTGTTGCTTGTGTGCCAGTGGTCGTTTGCGGTCTTGATATGTTATGTCAGAGACGATGTCTGTAGTGTGTTGAGTTGGCTTTATTGGCATTCCTTTCTTAATTCTGTGTTGATATGTCGTCTGGTGTTACAATGGTCTCTGATGTTCTGTGCTGTACACATAAAAAGTCTGTGCGTTCTGAGGAACCCCACAAGTACAGGCTGGTGTGTGTCTCAGGCTGTGTGGGATAAGCTCCGTGTAAAGTTAAGAAATGAACCACAACACAGATGGAATTGATATGTTTCGTTCTCAGCAGGCCACTCATGTCAGGGACGAAATAATATACTAAACGTCCCGTAGCACTTGTGCCCCACTCCCCTTGTCATGTATCCAGCAGTCAGAGCTTAATTTGGCTTTGGTTTCTGTAGGTACACCGGTAATTTTACTTGCCTGATTTAGTTTCCACATACATAACCTGTAAGCTGTAGCGAGATATCTGATGGTGATATGTGTCTCGTATATTCCGAGTACCACACCCAGTGCTGTTACTGAGATGGTACCTAAAGCCCCTGATAGACTCAGGACACTACTCTGTCCTCGTCTGACCGACGCCTTTTCAGTAACTAGGGTCAATCGATGTGTCCATCTACTGGCTGCAAAGCTTGGCACAGATTCGAAGACTGCGCAGTGGTGTGTCCATAGAACTATAGACGCTGGTATAACTGGTACTAGCTTGAATTAAGCCTCGCTAGTTTATACAGAGTTTTTTTCTGCTTTGTTTCTGCTTAACATTACGTGTTGACGGAAATTTAAAATTTCATCTGTCTATTCCAAGACAGTGTGTCATGATAGCTCATTTGCTGTTTGTGTTTCCAATCTTTACTGAGCGGTCTCTGGTGAGTGCTCCAATCAGTAGTGTCTAGGTTGTTTGCGAGACATAAGCAGCAACAGGGAAGTAACCGATATTGTGACTTCTGCGAGTTCCTAACCAGGAGCGAATTTTATAGTATGATGTGTGTGATTTAATAGTTTAGTTACTTGAGTTTCTGCGTGTTAATTTAATATCTAATACCTACAGTTCTCGCGTTTTCGTTTGCGTCGGAAAGTAAACCGATTTTGTGACATACTAAGAGATCCTAATTAGGGGTGAATTATTTAGTTTCGCCTGAGTGCTTCGGTAGTTACACTTTTGAATCCAACGGACGTCCAGCACGTCCGAGTCCTCCGATCAGTCCTCATCGGTGGCCAGCCTAGTTACTGCTCGCACTGAGGTTGACCCATCACCTATGGTCGACTGGGAGGTCGCCCCGGGGTGTAGTAGGAGGCGAAAGCCTTCCCAGGCGGCCGCACGTAAGCCCTCCGCGGTTAGTCTGACTGAAAGGGTACAGTACCGCCCAACATTGAAAATAGGTACAACATACTTCATTATTTTTGTCAGAACAACACATTTTTTTGTAAAATTACTCAATTTTGATTAATACAGCTAAGCTGGATACCAGTGTGGGAAAAAATGACAATTTATTTATTTAATTGATCATATGTGCACTCCCACAAAATAAATCCCTACATCCAGTTTGGTGAGATCTGTGAAATGAATGAATGTATGGTCATCTGCTAACCGCAGATAGTGAATGTGAATATATGATCATCTTTGAGACGATCCTTTGGCCACCTTTCGTGGGACCAAAGAGATGAAATTTACCTGAGCTTTGAGCACCTGAAATGTGGCTGACCAATACGGTAGCAAGGTGCTCCCCCACTTCAGCAGAGGTCAGAGAGGACCTGAAGAACGGCCATGTTTCAGCACTCTGCCGCTGGATCTTGTGCTGTTAGGACCTGTCTTAGTTGTGCTCCATAAAGACAAAAGAGTGGAGACATGGTATACATGTGGAATATTTAAGAGTAGTTTGAAATAATAATTTCTCTATTTCAGGAACTTTTGTGGGGAGAATTAAATGTCAGGCAGATGATATTAATGGGATTGTAGTAATCTTCGGAAGTGACCAACGGTTACAATGAAACCACGTGTAGCAATAAGTTGAAATACTTCCGTGTGCTTAACTTAAGCTGAATTACTAGCGTGTGTACAATAAGTTGAAATATTTAAGAAATAGCGTGTGTACCATAAGTTGAAATATTTAAGAAATGGCGTGTGCAGGACTTGAAATTAGAGACGAGTACTTCCACGTGGTGAGTACTGTGTGAGTCTCAAACTGTGTATGAGACAAAAGATAAAGAGAAGTACTCGTCCATGGTATCAGTTGAGGACTCGCGTGTGTGATGAATACGTTCTTAATATTACTTTGCGTAATATGATTCCGTGTGACGCTAGATTCAAACTCTGAGAGAGAAGCAAGGTGAGTTGGCCGTCTATCCAGCAACGCCACTTGGCTTGCATTGCACAGGAAGACGTGCATGTATCTCCAGAGTTCATAGTAGGAAAGTAGAATTACGAAGTGGGGCAGTGTCGTGTGAAACTGGGATAAATATTAATTGAAGTGGGAAAGCTGAAAGTGTTAATGTTGTGACTATTCCCTGTGTAGTATTTCATATTGTAGTGTGGTGTATGTCATGTAATTTGGGTATGTGTGGTTTGCATGGGAGAGTAGCGAGGTAGTTTCAAAAGATTAGTGGGTTATGCGTGTTCCTTTTGTACTGCTCGGTCTGGAGGAAAGTTTCGTGATGATGATTGTGAGAGTCGAAGTGTGAGAAATAATCCAGAAAGTGCACTGTAGCGTTAAATAATTACGAGACCATAAGGTAGAGAATCACCAATGTTAAGCCATGCCCACTGCGCGGAATTTCTCATGTGTTATTGTTGTAGGTTATAGAATTTGTGCGTTTAGGTTATAGAATTTATCGGAATAAATAAGATAGTGAAAAGGAAAAGATTGGTGGCCTTTTGCTTCGAATTGTATGTTGTCATGATATCCAGAATTTATAATGTGTGCGCCACTCATATTCAGTGCGATGGCCACGTGTTGATAAAAGCCGTTAAATAAAAGGGATGAAAATGTGGTATTGCCAGTGCGTAGTGAACAGTCAGAGTTTTGTAAATTACTGATAGTCAGATGCGTGTTTCCGTTGTGTTTTATTCATACAGGAGGGTGATTAGTGACTTAATTGTGAGTACGAGAGTTCATGTTACTCGATAAATAAGAATGAATCCACTCGCTTGGCAGACCACTCATCTTGCAGGCCTGACTGCTTGATGCCACAGTATGAGCAAGGCATGAGGGTGCCTCTCATGACAAACAGGTTCCAGGTGCTGTCTGTGGCAGACACTGTCGCTGAGCCAGACGCCGTCGCCTGTCCTTTTCAGAGGAAACCTCTCAGCCTGCAAAATCCAGAGTCACAGAGGGTGGGAGCTCCAACATTAGACGCGTTATGGGGACCCTTAGGGACAAGGCTGCCAAGAATGGAAAGAAAACCAACGTGCACTCCGTGTGCATACCGGGTGGAGTCATTCCAGATGTGGAACGGGTCCTCCCAGATGCCATGAAGAGCACGGTGTGCAGCCAGCTGCAGGTGGCTGCTCACGTCGGTACCAAAATGTGTGTCACTTTGGATCAGAAGAGAGTCTCTCTGGATTCGACCACCTAACAGAAGTGCTAAACGCTGCCAGTCTCACTTGAAACATGAAAGCAGAGCTCGCCATTTGCATCACAGTCGACAGGTCCGATTGCGGACCTCTGGTACAGAGCCGAGTGGAAGGTCTGAATCAGAGGCTCAGACGGTTCTGTGACCGTGTATGCTGCAGATTCATCGACTTGCGACAAAGGGTAGTTGGGTTTGGGGTTCCGCTGAATAGGTCAGGTATCCACTATACGCAGGAGACGGCTACACGGGTTGCAGGGGCTGTGGGGCATGGACTGGGCCATTTTTTAGGTTATAGGGTCTCGGGAAGATACAAGAAGGGCATCGGTCACAGAGGGTGCAGACCGAACACAGGAAGAACGTAGACACGGGAACCATCGGTATAACAGTTGTAAATTGTCGTAGCTGTGTTGGGAAAGTACCAGAGCTCCAAGTGCTAGTAGAAGACACTGATGCTCAAATCGTTATAGGTACGGAAATCTGGCTAAAGCCGGATATAAGCTGTGCCTAATTTTTTGCGAAGGACCTAACGATAAAGGATATGCTAAACACGGTTGGTGGTGGCATGTTTGTTGCTGTTATAAGTAGTTTATCTTGACGCGAAATTGAAGTAGATAGTTCTTGCGAGTTAGTATGGGTGAGGTCATTGTTCGCAACAGGAATGAAATAATAATTTGACCCTTTTACCAACCTCCCAATTCAAATGATACAGTTGCTGAAAGGTTCAAAGAAAACTTGAGTTTGATTTCAAACACGTACCCGACTCATACAATTATAGTTGGTAGTGACTTTAATTTATCGTCGATATGTTGGCGAAAATACGTTTCATTCCGGACGTACGCATAAAACATCAGCCGAAATTGTGGTAAACGCATTCTCTCAAAATTATATCGAGCAGTTAGTTTATGACCCCACGCGAATAGTAAACGGATGTGAAAGCACACTTGACATCTTAGATACAAATAATCCTGAGTTACTAACGAGCATAAAAACGAATGCAGGTATTAGTGAACACGGGTTTGTTGTAGCAAGAGTGAATATTGTAACCCCCAAATCCTCCAAAAATAAACGAAAAGTACACCTATTCCAAAAAGTAAATAAAAATTTACTTGACACCTTCCTGACAGACAATCTCCACTCTTTTCAAATTAATAACATAAATGTATACCAGATGTGGCTTGAATTCTAAAAATTCGTTTCGGCAGCAATACGGAGATTTATACCAAATAAATTAACAAACGACGGAACTGATCCTCCTTGGTACAGAAAACGGCTCAGAACACTGTTGCAGAATCAACTAAGCAAATACGCCAAATTCAAACAGACGCAATATCCAGAAGATTGACGATCTCTTACAGAAGCTCGAAATTTAATGCGGACGTCAGTGCGAGATGCTTGTAACTGTTTCCACAACGAAACTTTGTCTCGAAAGCTGGCAGGAAATCAAAGAGATTCTGGTCGTATGTGAAGTACGTTAGCGGCAATAAACAAGCAATACCTTCTCTGTGCAATAGCAATGGAGATACTATCGAAGACAGTACTGCGAAAGCAGAGTTACTAAACACAGCCTTCCGAAATGCCTTCAGAAAATAAGACGAGGTAAATATTCCTGAATTCGAATCAAGAACAGCCGTAAAAATGAGTAACGTAGAAGTAGATATCCTGGGAGTAGTGAAGCAACTTAAATTACTTAATAAAAGCAAGTTTCTGGTCCAGGCTGTGTACTAGTTAGGTTCCTTTCAAAGTATACTGATATATTAGCTCAATACTTAACAATCATACACAACCGCTCCCTCGACGAATGATCCGCACCCAAAGACTGGAAAGTTGTCACACCAATACTGAATAAAGGCAGTAGGAGTAATCCACTTAATTACAGGCCCATATCATTAACGTCGATATCCTGCAGGATCTTGGAATATATATTGCGTTCGAACATTATGAATTACCTCGAAGAAAACGGTCTATTGACACACAGTCAACATGGATTTAGAAAACATCGTCCTTATGAACCACAACTAGTTCTTTATTCGCATGCAGTATTGAGTGCTATTGAGAAGGGATTTCATATCGATTCCATATTTCTGGATTTTCAGAAGGATTTTGACACTGTACGACACAAGCAGCTTGTAGTGAAATTGCATGCTTATGGAATATCGTCTCACTTATTTCACTGGATTTGTGATTTGCGGTCAGAGAGGTCACAGTTCGTAGTAACTGACGGAAAGTCATCGAGTAAAACAGAAGTTATTTCTGGCGTTCCCCAAGGTGGCGTTATAGGCCCTTCGCTGTTCCTTATCTATATAAACGATTTGGAAGACACTCTGAGCAGCCGTCTTAGGTTCTTTGCCGATGACGCTGTCATTTATCGACTAATAAAGTGATGAGAAGATCAAAACAAATTGTGAAACGATTTAGAAAAAGTATCTGTATGGTGCTAAAATTGGCAATTGACACTAAATAATGAAAAGTGTGAGGTCATCCACATGAGAGCTAAAACATTCTGTTAAGCTTCGGTTAGACGGTAAACCAGTCAAATATAAATCCCGTAAATTGGACTACGTAGCTAGGAATTACAATTACGAACAACTTAAATTGGAAGGAACACATGGAAACTGTTATGGGGAAAGCTAACCAAAGACTAAATCCCGTAAATTGAAGTAAGTAGCTAGGAATTACAATTACGAACAACTTAAATTGGAAGAAACAAATGGAAACTGTTGTGGGGAAGGCTAACCAAAGACTGCGTTTTATTGGCAGGGCACTTAGAAAATGTAACAGATCTACTAAGGAGACTACACTATGCTTGTCCGTCCTCTTTTAGAATACTGCTGTGCGGTGTGGAATCGTTACCAGATAGGACTGACGGTGAATATCGAAAAAGTTCAAAGAAGTGCAGCACGTTTTGTATTATCTTGAAATATGTGACATAGTGTCACTGAAATGGTACACGATTTGGGCTGGACATCATTAAACGAAAGGAGTTTTTTCGTTACGACGGAATCTTCTCACAAAATTCCAATCACCAACTTTCTCCTCCGAATGCGAATATATTTTGTTGACACCGACCTACATTTGGAGAAACGATCACCACGATAAAATAAGGGAAATCAGAGCTCGTACCTAATGATATAGGTGTTCGTTCTTTCCGCGCTCTATACGAGATTGGAATGAACTAGAATTGTGAGGGTCGTTCGATGAAACCTCTGCCAGGCAGTTAAATGTGATTTGCAGAGTATTCATGAGATGTAGACGTAGATTATTGCTACACCATTGTGTGATAGCACGTACTGTTCCACCGACTGCCTCTTACCGAAAGAAGTGGTGCAGTGGTTAGCACACTGGACTCGCATTCAGAAGCACGACGGCTGAAACCCTCTTCCGGCCATCCTTATTCACGTTTCCCATTGTTGTTGTTGTGGTCTTCAGTCCTGAGACTGGTTTGATGCAGCTCTTCATGCTACTCTATCCTGTGCAAGCTTCTTCATCTTCCAGTACTTACTGCAACCTACATCCTTCTGAATCTGCTTAGTGTATTCATCTCTTGGTCTCCCTCTACGATTTTTGCCCTCCAATGCTAAATTTGTGATCCCTTGATGCCTCAAAACATGTCCTACCAACCGGTCCCTTCTTATTGTCAAGTTGTGCCACAAACTCCTCTTCTCCCCAATTCTATTCAATACCTCCTCATTAGTTATGTGATCTACCCATCTAATCTTCAGCATTCTTCTGTAGCACCACATTTCGAAAGCTTCTATTCTCTTCTTGTCCAAACTATTTATCGTCCATGTTTCACTTCCATACATGGCTACACTCCATACAAATACTTTCAGAAACGACTTCCCGACACCTAAATCTATACTCGATGTTAACAAATTTCTCTTCTTCAGAAACGCTTTCCTTGCCATTGCCAGTCGACATTTTATATCCTCTCTACTTCGACCATCATCAGTTATTTTGCTCCCCAAATAGCAAAACTCCTTTACTACTTTAAGTGTCTCATTTCCTAATCTAATTCCCTTAGCATCACCCGACTTAATTCGACTACATTCCATTATCTTCGTTTTGCTTTTGTTGATGTTCATCTTATATCCTCCTCTCAAGACACTGTCCATTCCGTTCAACTGATCTTCCAAGTCCTTTGCCGTCTCTGACAGAATTACAATGTCATCGGCGAACCTCAAAGTTTTTATTTCTTCTCCATGGATTTTAATACCTACTCCGAATTTTGTTTTGTTTCCTTCACTGCTTGCTCAATATACAGATTGAATGACATCGGGGAGAGGCTACAACCCTGTCTCACTCCCTTCCCAACCGCTGTTACCCTTTCATGTCCCTCGACTCTTATAACTGCCATCTGGTGTCTGTACAAATTGTACATAGCCTTTCGCTCCTTGTATTTTACCCCTGCCACCTTTAGAATTTAAAAGAGAGTATTCCAGTCAACATTGTCAAGAGCTTTCTCTAAGTCTACAAACCATAGAAACGACGGTTTGCCTTTCCTTAATCTTTCTTCTACGATGAGTCGTAGGTCAGCATTGCCTCACGTGTTCCAATATTTCTACGGAATCAAAACTGATCTTCCACGAGGTTGGCTTCTACTAGTTTATCCATTCGTCTGTAAAGAATTCGCGTTAGTATTTTGCAGCTGTGGCTTATTAAACTGATTGTTCGGTAATTTTCCCATCTGTCAACACCTGCTTTCTTTGGGATTGGAATTATTATGTTCTTCTTAAAGTCTGAGGGTATTTCGCCTGTCTCATACATCTTGCTCACCAGATGGTAGAGTTTTGTCAGGACTGGTTCTCCCAAGGCCGTCAGTAGTTCTAAAGGAATGCTGTCTACTCCCGGGGCCTTGTTACGACTCAGGTCTTTCAGTGCTCTGTCAAACTCTTCTCGCAGTATTGTATCTCCCATTTCGTCTTCATCTACATTCTCTTCCATTTCCATAGTATTGTCCTCAAGTACGTCGCCGTTGTATAGACCCTCTATATATTCCTTTCACGTTTCTGCTTTCCCTTCTTTGCTTAGAACTGGGTATCCATCTGAGCATTTGATATTCATACAAGTCGTTCTCTTTTCCGCAAAGGTCTCTTTAATTTTCCTGTAGGCAGTATCTATTTTACCCATAGTGAGGTAAACCTCTACATCCTTACATTTGTCCTCCAGCCACCCCTGCTTAGCCATTTAGCACTTAATGTCGATCTCATTTTTGAGACATTTGCATTCCTTTCTGCCAGCTTCATTTACTGCATTTTTATATTTTCTCCTTTCATCAATGAAATTCAATATTTCTTCTGTTACCCAGGGATTTCTACTAGCCCTCGTCTTTTTACCTATTTGATCCTCTGCTGCCTTCACTACTTCATCCCTCAGAGCTACCCATTCTTCTTCTACTGTATTTTTCCACCCATTTCTGTCAATTGTTCCCTTATGCTCCCACTGAAACTCTGTACAACCTCTGGTTTTATCAGTTTGTCCAGGTCCCATCTCCTTAAATTTCCACCTTTTTGCAGTTTCTTCAGTTTTAATCTACGGGTCATAACCAATAGATTGTGGTCAGAGTCCACATCTGCCCCTGGAAACATCTTACAATTTAATACCTGGTTCCTAAATCTCTGTCTTACCATTATGTAATCTATCTGATGCCTTCATTTCCAGTATTCTTCCATGTGTACAACCATCTTTTATCATTCTTGAACCAAGTGTTAGTTATGATTAAGTTATGCTCTGTGCAAAATTCTACCAGACGGCTTCCTCTTTCATTTCTTTCCCCAATCCTTATTCACCTACTATGTTTCCTTCTCTCCCTTTTCCTACTCTCGAATTCCAGTCACCCATGACTAATAAATTTTCGTCTCCCTTCACTACCTGAATAATTTCTTTTATCTCATCATACATTTCATCAATTTCTTCATCATCTGCAGAGCTAGTTGGCATATAAACTTGTACTACTGTAGTAAGTGTGGGCTTCGTGTCTATCTTGGCCACAATAATGCGTTCACTATGCTGTTTGTAGTAGCTTACCCGCACTCTTATTTTTTTTATTCATTATTAAACCTACTGCTGCATTACCCCGATTTGATTTTGTATTTATAACCCCGTATTCACCTGACCAAAAGTCTAGTTCCTCCTGACACCGAACTTCACTAATTCCCACTATATCTAACTTTAACCTATCCATTTCCCTTTTTAAGTTTTCTAACCTACCTGCCCGATTAAGGGATCTGTCATTCCACGCTCCGATCCGCAGAACGCCAGTTTTCTTTCTCCTGATAACGCCGTCCTCTTGAGTAGTCCCCGTCCGGAGATCCGAATGGGGGATTATTTTACCTCCAGAATATTTTACCCAAGAGAACACCATCATCATTTAACCATACAGTAAATCTGCATGCCCTCGGGAAAAATTACGGCTGTAGTTTCCCCTTGCTTTCAGCCGTTCGCAGTACCAGCACAGCAAGGCCGTTTTGGTTAGTGTTACAAGGAAAGATGAGTCAATCATCCAGACTGTTGCCCGTGCAACTACTGAAAAGGCTGCTGCCCCTCTTCAGGAACCACACGTTTGTCTGTCCTCTCAACAGATACCCCTCCGTTGTGGTTGCACCTACTGTACGGCCATCTGTATCGCTGAGGCACGCAAGCCTCCCCACCAACGGCAAGGTCTATGGTTCACGGGGGGAGGACGTTTCCCACGATATCCCTAAAACGCTTCCGGCAAATGCCGGGACTGTTCATTTGATAGGGCGACTGCCTACCCATTCTTCCCTAATTCGATGACCTCTCTGTTTGCTCCCCTCCCAGACATCAGAGATAAACAGACGAACGAATGACTCCCTCTTACAGGTGGTCTCTGTTATTCTCTGATATCACACGAGTACATCATTTGCATGCACAGCTCCGTATGCCCTACTATCCCCAACTAGTAATCACAACAGTGGTTCAATAGTTAAGTCACAGAAGACGGGGCTACAGATCGCAACTTGTGGACAACTCTTAGAAGTTCGTTTGATTACTTTGCGACTGCCATCTGCCATTCTACTGCTCTGTTTTTGCAGTAGTCTAGTAGACTATCGTACAGAGACCGTGGTACCTCCAGTTGACTTAACCTGGCAAAGATTGCAGGCCATCGGAAGTTGTCAAACGCCCCTGCAATGTCTATCACTACTGCCGTGGTGTGTTTGTTTGTTGTGTTTCTGACAGTTTGCAATGCTTGACTGATGACTCAGTTTATAAATTTTATGGGTCTGAGCGCAGTCAAGAAACAGCTCCATGAGCCAGTGGGAGTTAGCACAGCAGCGTCTCCTGAACATTTGCCATAAAGTTGTAGACGTATTGAACAAAATTTTTTTGGATCTTTTGCATCTGAACGATCTCTGTTTTCCGACGTTTTGATTATAACTGATTTTTACATTTTCCAAGTTGCGGGTACCCTGCCCATCCGTAGGGCGCCGTTCAATGATGTTGTTAAGTAAGAGATTATCTGTGATGCTAGTCTTTTGAGTACCAGTGAAAGGGTACTGCGGTATACACCACTTCTAACAAACACCGAACAACGCGCTCCAGTAAGCGGCCGCCAAATGCACTGCTGGCCGCACCTCTCTGGGCGGCCCGCTGCTTTCATCGCTGGCCGTCTTCACACGCACGCTCCCTTACGTGGCCGACAAATAAATCGCTGGCCGCACTTCTCCGGACGGCTCGCGGCTACCATCGCTGGCCGCCTTCGCGCGCGCGCGTTTGTCAGCACACAGCAATTGGCTACGCCAGGAAACATTGCGATTGGTTTTCCCTGGAAAACAGCGACCCCAGCCGACGGCTCCATTAACTAGCAAGCCTTATAAAAACCCGGCCGCCGCCGCAAACGACAGTTCTCATCGGGAAGTGCAGTACGCCGTGTTCCAGCTGCTTGTGGATGACTCGCCGCACCACTCGAGGTTACCTGGCTGCTCGGCGGAAATCTAGCGAGTTCACTTGGAGATACTGAACTTCACTGGACTTGGGAATAATTACGGGACGTGCATCCCACTATGCAAATTCGGACATTTACATTGGTATAACCAAACTTTAATTATGCATTACTTCTGAGTGTGAGCCTGGGTAGACGCTTGGCTAACATAATTGTTAAAAAGTGACTTGTAATTTAATAAACCAGACTGACGAGGTTATTGTGTTATTCCTGGTTATAACAGGTACCATCTGGGCCTTTTTGTTGATAAGTTGCGACATTGTCAAAATACTTGTGCAAAAGAAAGGGCAACTGTGTCGCTGTTATACAGGGTGCATATTTCTCCTCTAAGAGAAGCTTGTTGTCGTGTACATGCGTCGATGATGTCATCAGGGGGCACTTTATACAGCAGGAATTGTGCTGTTTTTCTCCAGTCCTCTTCATCATGCCATTGCAAAACACACTGCAAGATATATCTATTGAAACAACAATAATGTCTACCATTGTCCTTGTACACACTCGTTACGCACCTTCATCATTCATTCCAACATTTCCAGGTGTCGCAATCTCCTTAAATATCCCTTACACGGGAACTACTGCATCAGTAAATATCTATTTCGTACACGTATAAATTCTTTCACATCTGCCACAGCCATAATAATAATAATAATAATAATGACATAACGTCTGAGAAAAGAAAGAATAATAATAATATTTATTATTATTATTATTTTCGATTAGTCCCTTTTGAGAGAGCGATTGAACTTGAGTAGTTATGATTTCTTCTTCGTTGTTCCGACCATCTCTTTCCCGTTCTGTTCTCCGTATGTTCTTGTTTAAGTGTGAGTTTCTTTTTGATGTTTCTAAACTTTTCTCTATTGTTGATGTTGTCTTGTGTGATCCCAAGTTCTTTAATGTCTTCTTCTGCTTCAGTGATCCACGTCGTCTTGTTTTTGCTCTTGTTTACTGTCTGTAAGATTTGTCTTGTGAGCCGGCTTTTATTCATCCTGCTGATATTATTATTATTTTATTATTATTAACACTACTATTATTAATATTATTATTGTCTGAAGCAACAGTAGGAGAAGTACTGCCTGTGTTAAGTTTATTAGCTATTACTCAGTACTAACAACAGAAAGTCAAATGTTTTTATTATTGAGAAAAGAGTCTTCCGTGATGGCGTTGTTGTATAAAACATTCTCAGGCTACTCGACACGTCAGTTCAGGGAATTGATATTGAGCACAGCCTCACGAACAAACATAAAATGCCAGACACGAGAATTCATTTCACAAAATGAAATCACGCAACTAAAGTCAAACCGAAAGAAAGGTTTCATTCAGAAATGAAAAATGCCCTCAAGACAATTGAACACAGACTAAATGACAAACAAAAAGCTCATATGACAGGTGTGAAACCTAATTCGCCAAAACTCTAGAGCCAACCAAAGTTCCATAAAGAAAATACTCCTCTGAGGCCAGTGGTGAACTACAGAAAAGTGCCCTCGCCAGCCATACGCTGAACACACTCACGCAGCCGTATAAAACACAAAATGGTAGACCAGTAAAAACACAGAAGAAGTAATAAATCACATAAAAGATTTATGTATCCCAGTCATAGTTATGTTGATCTCAAAGAAACAATCGCGATAGTAGAAAAAGAGCATATTCCTGCACCTCATTATTGGTCAAAATTCCTTTGTATTCATCAAAGAATTCTACCTACAATGAGAAGGATTGGCAATGGGGTCCCCAATTTCAGGAATGTTATCACATAAGTTTCTTCGGGTTTGCTACGGCTATTAAAATGAACTTTATTCGATATTTTCGCGACGACCCAACTGTTCGCCATCTTCAGAAGAACTGATGGCAAGGCTGCCGTACACGGCTGTCCTCCGAGACTGGGCAGGTGGCGCTGCACTTTGTACAACACTCGGTCTGATCGCACCGAAGAACGCTCTGTTCTGATGCGGGATAGTACAGGATTCCACGTATTGCTAAGAGGAAACCCATTGTCTCCATTAATCAAATTATCGGCCAACCTAATTTCAAATGCCTCTTTATAAACACTGTGAAAACTGGGAGTGTTGGCAGTTATCACACTTTCGTCAAATTTCACACCGTGTCCCCTGCTTAAACAATGTTCTAGCAACACCGTTTTTTCCGACTGTTGTAGCCTCGTATGACGGCGACGTTCCACGCACCTGTCATAAACTGTTCGAATCGAAAGGTCCATGTAAGCCTTCCCACATTGACATCAAATTTTGTATGTACCAGTCTTCCTAAGCCCCAAATCATCTTTCACAGAGCCGAGATGTGCTCTAATCAAATGGTTCAAATGGCTCTGAGCACTATGGGACTCAACTGCTGTGGTTATCAGTCCCCTAGAACTTAGAACTACTTAAACCTAACTAACCTAAGGACATCACACACATCCATGCCCGATGCAGGATTCGAACCTGCGACCGTAGCAGTCGCACGGTTCCGGACTGCGCGCCTAGAACCGCGAGACCACCGCGGCCGGTTGTGCTCTAATCTTGGAAGGTGTAAGGAACACACTCTTAAGGTCACACCTCTTTACAATTCTCACAATCTTAAGCGATGTACCCTCAGCATAAGGAATGAAGACCACCGATCTACGTTCCTCTTCATACACCTCCGGTTATCGTCCAAACTCCACAGTCCGACGAATCTGCTTCTCAGAGAATCCATTGTCGTTAAAAACAGCCGTCAAATGCACAAGCTCTTGGGTTAAGCTGCCCGCATCGGAAATGGCATATGCTCTGCGTACCAGGATTCTAGGGACAACACTCCGTTGGTATGGTGGCTGACAACCCTTAGCATGCAGGTACCGTTCGGTGTGCGTCGGCTTTCGGCGAACACTATGTCCCAGAATACCATCCGCTTTTCCCGTAATGTTCACCGAAAGCCGACGCACACTGAACGGTATCTGTATTCGTTAAGTTCATTTATTTTATTCAATTGTCTATGTATTCCATATAGACTGTAGTTTCAACTGTTAAGGCTTGCTGGCCGTTGTGGCTGTGCGGTTCTAGGCGCTTCAGTCTGGAACCGTGTGACCGCTACGGTCGCAGGTTCGGATCCTGCCTCGGGCATGGATGTGTGTGATGTCCTTAGGTTAGTTAGGTTTAAGTAGTTCTAAGTTCTAGGGGACTGATGACCACAGATATTAAGTCCCATAGTGCTCAGAGCCATTTGAACCATTTTTTTGTTAAGGCTTTCTTTTAACTGGTACTTGTATTACTGTCCACGTTTAAGACCTCTTGTAGTTGTCTGATCAGTTATTTTTTATATTTTACTTGGTTCATTTATTTAATGTAACCTGTTACATAGCCACAGT
This sequence comes from Schistocerca serialis cubense, assembly GCF_023864345.2. Taxonomy (NCBI): domain Eukaryota; kingdom Metazoa; phylum Arthropoda; class Insecta; order Orthoptera; family Acrididae; genus Schistocerca; species Schistocerca serialis. The sequence goes on along the minus strand of NC_064645.1, from coordinate 458,647,585 downwards.
TTTGAATGTTAACGTATTTCCTCTTTTCTCCTTTTGTATTTGTGTATTGTTCAGCCTTTTTACCTTTTAAAATGCAGTGCTACCACACTCTCAAGGATTGCATTTACTGTGTGTTCTGTCAAACTCCTCCATTTATCTTCATTTATTTATTTCTGTTTATCTTATTGACATTACTTAACTTAGTTATGTATTCTGTAGTTACATTGATAATTGTTTCTTCTTTCAATTGATTTGTGTATCACTCTCCATGTTTTACCCCTCCTGAAGTAGCCTCGTCAAGTACTAACTTTATTTTATTTTATTAGTTTGGTTTATTTACGGAAACTAATATGTCGACATGCTGTTCCTATTTTGTGTTAACGCTATTCTATCTACTCAAGTTTTAATTCATTTACTGTTCAATTTTTACTTTTTTATTGCATTACCGCCACACTGTCAAAAATGTTACTTACTGTATGTTTCTGCTTCAATCTGGACGTGTAACTTTTCTCCCAACGTTGTTTACAAACACTGTAGCTTCTTTGGTGGCATTACTTAGCAAATGTGTGAAGATGGCCTTGTAAGCCGAAAACTGGTTAACACAGTGAGAGTGTTACTGTAGAACCAAAGCAAACTGGTGCTTTCATTTATTATACAGTACCTCACATTTCCGAAACAGTGCAATAAGCCGAATCATTTGCCCAGTTAAATATGGAGGGGAATGCAGACAACGCACAAATTGGAAATCATGTAACTACAAGTTATGTAATAGTAAAGTCTAGCTGAATGCTACAATGATTGCTAGTGGCTGTTCTAGTTGAATGCAAGGTGGCAGGAAGATTAGCGTTTAAAATTCCGTCGACAGCGAGGTCTTTAGAGACGGATTACAGGCTTGAAAGGGAGGGAAATCTGTTGTGTTGTGGTATCAGTGCTGGTGATGTGCACCCTTTTGATTGACTGCGCCATTATAGCCTCCTGAAACTACTGCATAATGAATTAATCCATGTCTAGATGACTCTACTTTTTCATAACTCGCAAATACCTATATAAGAACTCTGAAACAAACACACAATACTGCCAGTAACACAGTCTCCACCTGGCGCTAAGTCCAAATACCAGAATAGTATCTGACTGTGCAGGTTGCAGTAACAAGTTTGTCACCGCTACTGTGTATCTCAGGATTATGACATAATTAATCCACAGTGACTGAAGAACCGTCAGTCGTAACTATGAGATAGGACTCGGTGATATGCCTGCGTTATGAGATCACGCAGATGAATACAGTGGAGAAACGTGATTGGTCTCCGCTATCGCAGACAGCGAGTTCGTTGGCAACTAGAGGTGTACAAATTCCCCTTGCAGCCTGCTTGCCCCTAGCTCCTCTGCAACCATTCATGCAGGTCAGCCTGCCGCAACGTAAACACAAGAGTGCGCGTGTACTGAGGCATAGTGGGTAATGTGGCCGACTTAGGCTCCCGCAAGCCCGGGCTACTTGGGTTCCCGCAGGCCTGCCAAGCTTCTCGGGACCCGTTCAGCTTGCTGCGTCTGACAACAGGTTGCGCTGTCAAGCTACCGTGACTAGAGTAGCCAGGTAGTTATCCCGCAGTTCATTTATCGCAACGGTGGGGGCAGCACAATGAATAGGTCGAACTTTAGTGAGATTGAAAAAAATTGACAACTGGCGAAGACATGTTGGTAACGAAACAGAGAGCCGGCCGGAGTGGCCGTGGGGTTCTAGGCGCTACAGTCCGGAACCGAGCGTTCGCTACGGTCGCAGGTTCGAATCCTGCCTCGGGCATGGATGTGTGTGATGTCCTTAGGTTAGTTAGGTTTAATTAGTTCTAAGTTCTAGGCGACTGATGACCTCAGAAGTTAAGTCGCATAGTGCTCAGAGCCATTTGAACCATTTGAACTAAACAGAGCTCAAGTGCCGCATGGGAAACGTTTTCGTGTGTTTATGAGGCCGCAAACGATGTCAAAATCTTTTGTAAGGTGCTCAATTCCATGCACTGTCCGAAATATTATGTAGACAGTGATGTTCCTGTTGATGGTCAAGCGTGCAAAATTTCTTCGAGATCCGAACAAAACTGTACGTTGGTGTAGAAGTGTGTAAGTAAAGTACCCTCCCCCATGCACCATTCAGAATTTTAAGCAGACAGCGCCCTTCATCCTGCTTTGAATATCAAGTGTGACAAATTTCATCAAGATAGGAATAAAAACGTACAATTTGTCGAATTCCGTTAGGTAAAGTAACCCCTGCCATGCACCCGACGAAATTTTATGTAGACTGTGATCTTCCTCTTGGTTTCAAGGTACAGTGTGCAAAATTTCGTGAAGATTGTATCCAATACAAACACACGGACACAATGAGAACGCACTTTCAGGTTTTCTCAAATTTTCCGATTTTTCGGTCGATTTTCCAAAATTTTATTTCATAAAAACCTTGTCCTGAGAATTACGAACACAGCAAAAAAAAAAAAAAAATAGCCGAATTGGTCCAGCCGTTCTCGAGTTTTACGCTTATCAACACATTTGGCAATTCATTTTTATTTATATAGATAATAAGCCCGAAATATACTCGTAAAGGAAGAATGTACAAATAAAACCCAACATTTTTTTTTGACCTGAAATTAATATATATATAATTATATAACGCTGGGGTTTGTCTTTTGGTACTCAGGTAAAATAAAAACTTTTAATTAAAGTTCATAATACGACAATGACGCGCGCAGACTAAACGGCTGCGTAGCGCAGCTCAGCAGTAATATCGACAGACAAGCAAGTTTCCCACAGCCTGCCCGGGTTGGGTTCTGCTTGGCTTGGCTGGGAGTGAAGCAGCCTGCCCGTTCTGTTGACAACGCGCGGCGGCCTGCCCGCCTGGCCACCAGGCAAGCATGGGCGGGTTAAAAGCGGAACATGTACACCACTGGTTGCAACACGGTGTTTGCTTGCAAATAAATGTGTTTTTGGCTAGAATCTGCCTTGATCTAATAGAGTTTAGTCTTCTTTCACCCAGAGACGTTTCGCTGAAGTTACAGGATCATGTTTTTTTTCTTTTTTTTTGGGGTTAAAGAACAAGAGGAATGTTTTGTTCTGCCTGTACTTATATAAATCTGAATTTGTGGGGAAGTGTTCACAAATTTGAAAACAGACAAATAATGTAACTTTTTACCACATGCTGTGGTTTTGGTGGTTTTCTTCATTTTGCATCGTAGTTGCTTTTCTTTCGCAATTCGTCATCGGCGAGCATAGCAGTCATAATACAGTGTGTTTGAAAAAGAACTCCGTAGTCCTGGAATCTGTATAAAGTGACATACAGTATTCTGGTTTGTGGTTTTTAATTCATCAACGCTCCAAGCTTGGCTGCCCTGCAGTTGGCAGATCTGCTTGACCTTTAGACGGCGCCAGTGCTGTTTTTTTCCTCTGTTCTTTCAGTTCAGTCCAGGCGTGCGTGCTGTGCAGTGCAGAGCAACTCAGCAACAATGTGTACTCCGCAACAGAAAGAGCGGTGTGTTATTTGGCTTGTGAAAACTGACTCAGTTACAACAGTGCAACGTAATTTTAGACGTCAGTTTGGTGGTGAACCACCTACAGCAAAAACTATCCGTCATTGACTAAAGTCGTTCAAGGAAACCGGTAGTGTTTTAAAAGCAAAATCACCAGATAGACCGAGAATTTCTGAAGATGTTGTTGAACAGATCCGTGTTTCGTGTGTTCGGAGCCCGAAGAATTCATTGGCCAGACGTAGTCTAACAATTAGGAATACCTAAAGGTACTGTGTATGATGTGCGTAAAAGACGTACGTTGCGCGGCAACAGATTGCAACTTTTACATGAAATAAAACCTACTGAGTTTGCTGTTGACTTTCTACACAGAATTGATGATGATGTCAAATTTTTAAAAAAGATTCTCGTTTCTGATGACGCTACATTTCATGTCACTAGAACAGTTATTCGTCATAACTGCAGAATTGGGGGCAGAGTATCCACATGAAGTTACTCAGCATCAACGTGATTCTCCCACAGTTAATGTCTGGTGCGGTTTGACGGAAAACCTTGTGATTGGTCCTTTTATTTTTGTAAAAAAAAAAAAGAAAAAGAAAAAGACAACAAACGGGTACGTTTACTGTGATATGTTGACAGAGTACGTCTTTCCCCAAATGGACGATACTGATGCGGAAAAAGGGGCTTGTGTTTCTCTAACAAGATGGCGCCCCACCTCTTTACAACAACCAAGTGCGTGTAGCTCTTGATACTCGCTTTCCAGGAAGATGAATAGGCAGGGCTGGCCCAATACCTTGGCCACTACGAAGCTCAGACTTCACCCCACTGGACCTTTTCTTTTGGGCCACATAAAAAATGTTGTGCACAGTTAAAAGATCAGAGTCATCAACCATTTATGGGAAAGAATCGTAGCGACGGATGGTCAGTTACACCTGAAACGTTAGTGAATACGTGGAATGTCGTCTCGATGTGTGTAGGGCAACAAACAGATCCCATGTTGACATATACTAACACTGAACAATACTTGCAGGAATTTTGTTTCATGATATGTACTCACTGATGAAAGTTTTCATTAATGTCCCCATTAAATTTATTCTTAAGACTCGGCAGTTCTTTTTCAAACACCGTGTATAGAAAACAGTTTACTTCAGAAATTTGCAAGTGGAAACGTTACTGTTAACATTATTTAGTTCCATGTGAAAGGTTTTGTGTCTTTGATTTTGTGTGTGTATGCACTTTCTTTCGTGGTTTCCCTATTACCTTCATTGTGGAAGACTGCATTACTTTGAAATTTCACCGTCACTATTTACAGAACTGCGAAAACTATAACATAATTAATATCTCACATTTTTGATACCTCGTAGTTGTCTCCCATTACGACGCAAGAGACTGAAATTTGGACGAAAGACGTCTGCAAACTTCTTCTACAACGACGCAAAAGCGCTGCGCCCCGTGACGTCACCATCGGGTTGGGCGACGCTTCAAACAACAAGCTGTCGACTCATGTGAAAAGAGGCAAACGTTCAGAAGCTCATGTGATCTGTGAGGTGGGTTAATGATGTCACATTGGCAGAAATTGCCCTCATACTTCTGCCCAAAGCCAACGTGGACGTGTCACAAGACGAGAAGATCACCATACCTCCTCCCAATTTTCACATCTTCGTTTGACGCCTCTGTTGTGAGGTCAGAAATAATACGCATAGTGTTTAAATCACACCGGGTTTCTATGGGTGGGTGAGGAAAACATTTCACACATATTGCTGCTCGCAATCGATACGAAAAGGTTCAAACGGTTCAAATGGCTCTGGACACTATGGGACTTCACATCTGAGGTCATCAGTCTACTAGACATAAACCTAACTAACCTAAGGACATCACACACATCCATGCCCGAGGCACGATTCGAACCTGCGACAGTAGCAGCAGCACTGTTCCGGACTGAAGCGCCTAGAACCGTTCGGTCACAGCGGCCGGCGATACGAAAAGGCCTCCGGAGGTGGCATAAAAGGTGCCAATTTCGACGTATGGTTTTGAACGGTTCCTAGTAGTTCCACCATGTGCACCAAACAAAACTTGCTCCCACGCTAAACTTCGACGCGTTGAGACTACGATCAATGGGATTACAGCCCTACGATTATTTGCACGTAGCCACTGAGGGCCTTTTTATTTATGTTACATTACAAGCAGTGTTGCAGACTTTATTATGCAACTGCTCACAAACCTTTTAACTCATTTGTATGACTTTGTTCATAATTTGTTGGAGCGTTATAGAACCTTCGTTCTCCTATCCTTTTACCTGATTCTGCAGCATAGGTGTGTAATACTGGCAGGGAGAAATTGTCTTAGCGGTGTACTGTAGAATCGACCTACCGTAACAACAGTGGCAACTCGGCCTCCACAGCAGTAGCTACGAGGCATTTACAAAACTGACGACGAGGGTTTACAGAACTGAAATCATTAACCCCCATCACAGCCCACGTGAACTTCCGAGCTCTTGCCTTTTTTCTCAAGAAATTGAACACGAAAACTGGATACCATGTAGTAGGCGAAGCGAAGGAATTCGACTCATTTGGAAGCAAAAGAGCAGAATTTTTAAGAAGCAGAGTCTAGTCGAATTCGAACTCCGGGGTTTGTTTGAACACTTGCCGTTACAAAATCTCCCCCTGACCGCGTCAGGGGCACAGTGTGTGTGTGTGTGTGTGTGTGTGTGTGTGTGTGTGTGTGTGTGTGTGTGTCGGGGGGGGAGGGGGGCTGGGGGGGGCGACTCTGATGGGGAGAAGGCTACTAACTTTCGGCTTCTAGACCTCTTTCCCATCAGGGTTGACTGCCCCAGTTTTAAAGAGTCAGGCACTCGCGCTACACCCCTTCGCATTGGCTACACCACAGTCTGAACACTGCACTCGCTTTTGTGGGTGTGGAAGCTGGATTTACTGGCAGAGCTGCTAAGGGCTCACAAAGGCGTTTCCAAAGATGTTAAGGTACTGACCTCTCTGCCAGAAGTAAAAGATCTCGAGGCCATATCGGTCACTCGCAGCCAAAGAAGCGAAGTATCAGAGGCGAAGAGAGAATTATTCGACGAAAGAAGTCTTCTAGTAGCAAAAACAGGCAATAATTTGAGTAAGAAATTTTCGAGAATTTGTGTCTAGAGTACAGCGTGTAAGAAAGGGTCAAACTACCATCCACCATTGACAAATCAAACTACCGACGTATGTCAATTCGAATTTAAACATGTCTGGTGCTTAGTTAGTCTTATATGTTCCCTACGATGTCTTCGGAGTATGATTGTTGTCCCGCGAAACTAGATAGACCAACGATTGCATTTGTAGGAAACGAATCTAATTGTTAACATCGCTGGCAAAGACGATATTTAACTGACTAATAAATATTCTTTACATGAATTTAAGACAGTTTGGTGGAAATCAGATTTACATAATTTTGTATTAAGTAACTTCAAGTTATTCTGACCACATTATACGCAAGAAGCTATGCTACAAATGTTTCATATTCGTAGAAACAGCTCTGTATAACGTTATCGTCTTGCAAACGAAATTACCGAAACCCATCGGTAACAGGGAGTTCTTAATATGCATTAGGCCTCGTTATTAACAGGTGATCTATGGAAATGAATCATGTATTGCGGAAAAAAAGAGAATCGAAAACTCTGAGATATGGTGTTACAAAAGGAGCAGAAAACAGAATAGACTGGTAAAATAAGGATCCGTTGGGGAAACACGAAACAAAAGGATAGATTGGATGAAGGGAAATTTGGTAACACTTCAAGGAAGGACATCCATGCCACTAGTCGAAGTTGTTGGCGGCAAAATTTGCAATGAAAGACGGATACTGAAATAAATACAACAAATAATTGACACTTGGTGTATCCGCTACTCTGAGACGAAGAGATTTCCACAAGATTGCTAATCGGGCGGCCACATCAAACCAGTCTGAAGGCTAAAGCAAGTCCCCATTCCCTCCCAAAAAAGAAAAAAACAAAAACAGTGTTAAGAATATCTTACAGACTGACAAAATCCTAAAGGAAGGTAAGGTTCTTTCAACTGCTGAAACCACCTAACGAAGGAAGTTATTCACATCAGGTACTCCAATGGGAGAGTTGTGAGAAATTTTTCGATGCCGAGCGCTCATTATCTCATAAATAATTCACCATTAAAAAAATTCTATAATGTGACGTAAATTTCATACTCTGCAGTGAGCAACGAACTTGAACTAAACGCCAGATTCCCGAAACTAAATAGGCAGTGTGCGTAACTGAAAAAATATCAGTGAACCCACAATCATTTATGCGAAAAACAATGAACCAGATTTGCATACTTGATGCACAGCTCGTCGGAGCAGCAGTATTGGCATTTTACAAGCATTGGTATTCAATGTTTGAAAATACTGTACTCTGTTTCACAGTTACTGGTGTGTGGCTTTAGTTTCGGAAATAAACAACAGTATGTCGAGGACGGAATTAATGACATCCTGCAGTTAGACTTCTATTCAGCTAGAACCCCATTCCGGCGGTGTATGTAAGGAAACGTTTGACTAGCTGACTACCTGATTACTTTTTTACTCTGATTTCTCTGTCATAATACGCAGCTCGTGGTTTAGTGGCTAGCGTTGCTACCTCTGGATCACGGGGCCCGGGTTCGATTCCTGGCCGGGTTGGGGATTTTCTCTGCCTGGGGACTGGGTGTTTGTGTTGTTCTCATCATTCCATTATCATTAATGAAAAGTGGCGAGACTGGTCTGTTTTCAGATTGAGAAAGGGTACGGGCTGTGATGACCGCGCAGTTGAGCGCCCCACAAACCAAATATCATCATCATTATCATTTCTGTCATAGAGGCATCCGCGCAAAGAGAACTTCTGATGCACACCACAGTACTAAATACGTCAGAACGCATTTAGCACTTACTTCGAAAGACGACATTCGTATAACTAAGCGCACATACAACAAATATTTTCTCTTGCTGGCAGTGTTAAATTTTCGACGAAGACTTACAGTTAAATTCTGAATCAGTCAAAGCTCAATCTGGTTCTAATATAGAAGAAGCAAAATGAACAATTGTTGTCAGACAGAGAGTGTTTAAGCCTGGCTTCAAGATATGGTCTATATCACCCTAAGGTTGTTCGGCGTGATTCACATCAATGCTTTGAACAACTTAGTCAACAAAATACACTTTATTCCTTTAGAAATGTGATGTGATAATTCTGATCCAGAAAACGACCAGATTTAGAAATGTTACCTATGTATGAGAAGCCCGCCTCTGACTACAGTGTTCTCCTAAACATGTGTGGACACGTTACCACTGACGAAACGTAACGTTCTAACATTCCGTTCCATCTTCTTGTCAATGTTTTCAATCTATTCCTTTCCTCCCCGATTCTGCGCAGTATCTCCTCACACCTTACGTTATCAGTCCACCAAATTTTCGAAATTCTTCTCTAGCATCACGTCTCAAACGCTTCGACCCTTTTCTGTTCCGGTTTTCCCACAGACCACGTTTCACAAATATACTATTTTGTGCTCCAAATGTACATTCTCAGAAATTTTTTCCTCAAATTAAGGATAATGTTTGATACTAATAGACATCCTTTGGTTAGGGATGACCTTTTCGCGAGTGCTATCCTGATTTTTATGCCCTCCTTGCTCCGTCCACCATAGGCTATTTGGTGCTTAGGTAGCAGAATTCCTTATCTTCGTCTACTTCGTGGTCCCCAATTTTGGTGCTAACTTTCTTCTTGTACTCATTTCTGCTACTTTTCAGTACTTTCGCCTTTCTTCGATTTACTCTCAACCCATATTCTATACTGATTACATTGTTCGTTCCAACCAACAGATTCTGCAATTCTTCTTTACTTTCACTACGAATAAATACCAATGTCATCAACAAATCTTATCGCTGATATTCTTTGATCTGGAGTTTTAATTCCACTCTTGTAACTTTCTTTTATTTCTGTCATTGCTTCTTCAACGTATAGCTTGAACAATAGTGGCGAAAGACTACATCCCTATTTTATACCTTTTTTAATCCGTGCACTTCGTTCGTTGTCACACAATCTTGTTTTTGTTCTATGTTGTTTCTTACACATGTTGTATATTACCCCTATTTTTCTCATCTTGCACAATTTTTTCCAGGTCGACAAATCCAATGAATGTGTTTTGATTTTTCTTCAGTCTTGCTTCCAATACCAACGACAGCGTCAGAACTGCCTTTCTGGTTCCTTTATCTTTCCTATAGCCAAACTGATCTGCAGCTAATAGAACCTCAATCTTATTTTCCAATTTTCTCTATATTATTCCTGTCATCAATTTGGGGTGCATGAGTTGTTACGCTGATTGTGCGATAATTCTCGCACTAGCCTGCTCTTGCTCTCTTGAGAATTGTATTATATCTCCATACATTCTACACGATAAAATGAGCAGTCGATCTGTTTCCACTTCCCCCACTGACTTTAGAAATTCTGATGGAATGTTATCTGTCCCTTCTGCCTTATTTGGTCTTAAGTCTTTCAAAGCTCTCTTCAACTTTGATTTTAATATTGTACCCTCTAACTCTTTCCTGTCGACTCCTATTTCTTCTTCTAACACGTAGTCAAACAAATTATTTCTATCTGTCCGCTCTCTCCTCTGTATTTAACAGTGGCGTTACCATCATGCTCTAAATGTTGCCGCCCTTGCTTTTAATTTCGCCGAAGATTGTTTTTAATTTTATATATGCTTTTTCGATTTCATAGCATTTTTCATGCAGCTATTTCGCCTTTGTTTTCCTACAGTTTCTACCTATTTTGTTCCTAAGTGGCTTATTTTTATGTACTCCTGAATTTCCCTGAACATTTTTGTAGTCCATGCTTCGTCGATCAACCGTCACCCGTGATTTCTTCGCACTTGACTTCCTAGTACCTGCGTTTTCCATTCCTTTTTATTCCGTAGTGCTACAACAGTGTTTGCTAGGCATGTTCCAAGTCCGTTCTGAAGATATGACACTGAATGGAAGAAACACGCTGGGAATCAACTTTCGTGAAAGTAAACTGCAGTCTGTGAAGTTGACGCATAAAGAAGAAGACACGTGATTGCAATGAATTTTATTTTACAGATTGAAGAGGCACCAATATACAAATTATTTGGATGACAGAATAGTACATCCACTTTGACCATAAGGATTCAGTACATAGTGAAGCCACCAGCAGCTGCAATCAAGGCGCGTGGTGGAAAGGAATGAAAGACAGCCGGGACATGCTGCGCTGGAACACACTGCCACGTGGTTTGTAGGTGCATCTACAAAGCCTCGACAGTTTGCAGGAGGACCAGAATGAATAAGTTACCAGCAGACCATATCCCAGGTAGCTTTGACGTGTGACATGTTAGGCGAACTTTCAGTCCAGTAAGCATACAGTAATTACATTCGTTTTTCTTTCGCCTCATTAAATGGCTCAATGCAAGATCTTAAATTCAAATTGGGACACAGATGATTTCGGAGATCATAACCTCCCTCTAATTACGTCATTCCAGCTTATCTATTGGGTTCGATGTTATACTAGGCTTTAGTAACTTTCAGATCTCGTGACCACATTTTTTATTATTTCCAAAACCAGCCTCCGAAGTTCCGCAATTTTCAATGACTTTAAAACACAGCATAAAACTGGTAGCAAAAGATATGAAAATATGCTACATTTCACTATGGGTTAGAGACAGAGGATAATGAATGAGTCTGATTTTCTTGATTACCAAAGTTATGTTCATATAAAGCTTTTCAATAGACACGTTGTATCTTGACAACATTCTCAATCACGAGACAAGTGTAAACTGCTACCAAGGAACTAATTGGAAACCAAGTGGATTACAACGCTAGGCTGCGCTGGACAAGTGTCACATGCTACATTTGTTTGTTCACAACTACATTTTTCATCGTTACATCGTTCAATAAAAAAAAAAAAAAAACTCATTAGGAAACAATTCATTGAAACAACTTTACAATGTTTTACGAAAAGGTATTTTTTACAAAACAATGAGTAACGGGTATTTTGAATAGTCGACAATAATGCATTGGAAGAGACCGCAGAGTGGTGCTGGGATGGGTTAAAAAGAGACCTGCAGTCTGTTGACAAACGGTTTTTGGCGACCTACAGCGCATAAAATACTAGCATCAGTAAAAGTTGGTAATAATACGGTTTTAAGGTAAACTATGTGAGGCGTGAAGCAATCATTTATGAAGAACAGGTGGCGCACGTGCTTTGCCATTTCCGCCAGTGGCGGCAAATGCATAAACGCGATACAGGAAATTCCAACAATTTGAGAGGGTTCTATCTTGGAATGTCCTACATCAGTTCCATCAATAGTCAATAGTATATGGCAACCAGCCCAGATTGCCTCATCTAATATCAATCTTTTACCCCCCCCCCCACCCCCCCCCACCCCCAAATATCCGTTCAACTAAAGCACTATCCGACGTACAGTCATAAAAACCAGTGCTGTACTACCTTACGTAACTTGTTCCCTTTACCTCTATTACATGTCACAATTTTTTCTAGGAATTAAGGGAGCCAGGGCATCAACCGGGCCGACCTGGAGCAGGAGAGGCACTACAGAATATTTTAGTTTCCAATGTCTATACTTCCACAAATAAATTCATAAAACTTAATTAGCATGACCAAAAACGATTACGATTCACACTCATAGCAGTGGAAGTTCAAAAACATAACAATTTTTTTTTACATGTGAAATTTCATCGTTTTTTTACTTACTATTGGCTGTATTTGTTGCTATAGGTAGAGTTTTCTTCATAAGTAAGGGAGATTCATCGATAAATTTTGTACAGCATACAAACCATACTTGCAAGTGTATGAAACTCTAGAATTTTCCAGATGTATTAAAAACTGTGGTAAAAATTGACATAATTAACTATAAAATTTGAATTTCTTCTAAACACTGAGATTAAAATGTAACAGCTCATACATTTTTTCATAAATTAGATAAATTCTAAAGTGGTGAGCAAACAAGTAGTGCCCGGAGAATTGTCAGAACATTGGACATACCCATGAGCATGGTGCGTAAAATCCTACGAAACATCCATGAAATGCAAGTTCTCTCACATCCCGACTATCTGTCATAGTACTTGCGGTGGATCCTGAAGCAATTTGGAATTATTGTGTGATGGTCTGGATAAATGTCTGCCTATTACACATTACGACCCTCTTCAAATGACAGCGGTCTCTGTCAGTCAATAAACGAGGTCTGCCTGTACGCTTTTGTGCTGTACGTGTTCACGTTTCCACTTCACTATTACACCGAAAACAGTGTACCTAGGGATGTTTAGGAGTGTGGAAATCTCTCGTACAGACGTATGACACAAGTGACACCCAATCACCTGACCACGTTCAAAGGCCAGGGGTTCCGCGGAGCGCCCCATTCTGCTCTCTCACGATGTCTAATAACTACTGAGGTACCTGGCAGTGAGTGGCAGCACAATGCATGTAATATGAAAAACATATGTTTTTGGGAGTGTCCGGATACTTTTGATTACATAGTGTACTTTGCTATCCATTCAAAATTACACATGTGCACGAGTTACCTTCTGTTGACCTGCCAGCGAGAGAGACCTTTGCTTTAGAATTTCTTGCTCGCATGGAAGTAGACAATGATTGGCTGCTGAAGATTTGTGAGCACACTTCGATGAGACAGGATATGTCAATACACAGAATTATCGGATGTAGGCTAGGAAAATCCTCACGCAAATCAACCAGTACCACTTCATCCTGAAAACGTTACTGTGTGGCGCAGGTTTAGTGCATCATTTATCATAGGGCCATATTTTTCCGAAGAGTCAGATGCTTCCGGTCCTGTTACCTGTACCGTTATTGGTAAGCGCTATGAGTGTCTTTTGCGCAACCACGTCATTCCAGCTCTCCAACAGCGTAGATTTGTGGATGGGGTAATTTTTGTGCGAGTGCGAGGTGGCGTACTTCCGCACATTTCAAATCCAGTTAAGCAGCTGCCTAATCACCATTCCGGAATTGCTAGAATTATCATCTGCCATTTCCCTACAGCCTGGCCGTCCCGATCGCCTGATCTTAATCTGCTTGACTTCTGGCTGTGGGGCTATCTGAAAGATGTGATCAGTGTTCCGATTGCAAAATTAACTGCATTGAAGGCACGCATTGAGCAACACATTTTGAACACGACCCTGGAAACACTTCGATCAGTTGTGGAACATTCTGTTTCTTGACTTCAACTTGTTACAGAAAACGGTAGACAGCATATTGAACATTTTTTGTGCCAGTCACACGGAAATTAATATCCGGATTAGATTTTGACTGATGCATTTTATGCGGTTTTTGGCCTCAGGACAATTAAAAACCGATGTGAGTGATGCTTTTTATGCGGCTTTTGGCCTCAGGACAATTAAAAACCGATTTTTCCCATCCGGTGTGATACGACCTTGCCGGGATGGATAGGGTTACGTAACTAACAGTATCACACCTGTACACCCGTGCACAAAGAGTAGTGCAGTTTGCTTAACGTCAAACGTTTACCTTAGGCATTGTTATGTGATTCATTGGTCATTTGTAGTCGACCACTATTAAATTACGATGCTTACAGCACCAACTATTGCTACTTTTTGTAACGATTTATTTTTCTTCTTCCATACGTTTTCCCCTTTCTCTGATAATATTCCGTTGCGATTTGGCGTCATTCTCACCGGTGGTGTTACTTCTACAGCAGTTTGAAGGTTTAACTTTAATTATAACCACCCTGCAGATGGCGAGAGTCATCCACGCGAGTGTTGACGAGTTAAATGCCTCTTCTTAAAAGATGCAATCAACAATATTTAGTCCTTTAAATACAGGGCTATTACAAATGATTGAAGTGATTTCATAAATTCACTGTAGCTCCATTCATTGACATATGGTCACGACACACTACAGGTACGTAGAAAAACTCATAAACTTCAGGTTTCTGCCGCCAGAGCGCTCGAGAGCGCAGTGAGACAAAATGGCGACAGGAGCCGAGAAAGCGTATGTCGTGCTTGAAATGCACTCACATCAGTCAGTCATAACAGTGCAACGACACTTCAGGACGAAGTTCAACAAAGATCCACCAACTGCTAACTCCATTCGGCGATGGTATGCGCAGTTTAAAGCTTCTGGATGCCTCTGTAAGGGGAAATCAACGGGTCGGCCTGCAGTGAGCGAAGAAACGGCTGAACGCGTGCGGGCAAGCTTCACGCATAGTGATGTGAAAGATTCAGTGTTTAAACCTCCTCTACCAAGAAACGTGCCAGAACTGCGAGCTCGCATCAACAATGCTTTCGAACTCATTGATGGGGACATGCTGCGCCGAGTGTGGGAGGAACTTGATTATCGGCTTGATGTCTGCCAAATCACTAAAGGGGCACATATCGAACATTTGTGAATGCCTAAAAAAACTTTTTGAGTTTTTGTATGTGTGTGCAAACCATTGTGAAAATATCTCAAATAATAAAGTTATTGTAGAGCTGTGAAATCGCTTCAATCATTTGTAATAACCCTGTATATGACAGTACAAGAAAAGGGGCAAACAGCGGCTCAAGCGGTCAATTCTGCCACGGTTCATTATGACACGTGCCCTGCTCCACGCAATTCTCAGAGGCCCGCAGAGTACAGACGCAGAAGCAGATGTAGATGGAGAGTATAGACTATGTCGTTCCACCCCAGTGAGCAGCCCTTTTGTGCCGCCCTGTGGCAGAACGAGCGCCGTGCGTGCCGGGAGCACGTAACGCGGCCTTTACGGTCGCTTGCGCCCGTCGTCTGCCGGGCTCTGGTGGCGGGAACAGAAATGAGTCAGCCGGTGAGGCGCCGTCACCCCACCGCCACCGAGGACTGAACTCGGCGCGACGCGAAGGGGGTAGCTGGCCGCCGGCAAAGCCGCGCCCACCTCCGCACACTCACCGTTAACGACTGTCCGCAGCAACCACGCCAGGAAACGTAATACACTCATGTTCAGAAAAAAGAACACCTCGGTTTGCTGGCCTAGCTACCTCTGGCACCGGTATCGATAGTCACCTCCCATGGTTTTCCTGGCTGAGGTGTGGAGGCTCAGCGCGGACGCAGTTACTTGTGAACGTCACGTGACGGAAGGAGGAGGACTGGGGCAGCAGTGCGTGGCGGTAGGGTTTGGTTGCGCAGATTTGAGTCTGACGATGCATATACGCAGCCGGATCGCCGAGCGACTTGTCGAATGTTGGGCAGCCGCTAAAGAAGGTGACGAGGATTGTGCTCTGGAGCTCTGGTGATGGGCGCCTCCTTCTACTATGTGTTGTTGTTGTTGTGGTCTTCAGTCCTGAGACTGGTTTGATGCAGCTCTCCATGCTACTCTATCCTGTGCAAGCTGCTTCATCTCCCAGTACCTACTGTAACCTACATCCTTCTGAATCTGCTTGGTGTATTCATCTCTTGGTAGCCCTCTACGATTTTTACCCTCCACATTGCTCTCCAGTACTAAACTGTTGATCCCTTGATGCCTCAGAACATGTCCTACCAACCGATCCCTTCTTCTAGCCAAGTTGTGCCACAAATTTCTCCCCGATCCTATTCAATAATTCCTCATTACTTATGTGATCTACCCACCTAATCTTCAGCATTCTTCCGTAGCACCACATTTCGAAAGCTTCTATTCTCTTTTTGTCCAAACTATTTATCGTCCATGTTTCACTTCCATACATGGCTACACTCCATACAAATATTTTCAGAAACGACTTCCTGACACTGAAACCTATACTTGATGTTAACAAATTTCTCTTCTTCAGAAACGCTTTCCTTGCCATTGCCAGTCGACATTTTATATCCTCTCTACTTCGACCATCATCATTTATTTTGCTCCCCAAATAGCAAAACTCCTTTGCTACTTTCAGTGTCTCATTTCCTAATCTAATTCCCTCAGCATCACCCGACTTAATTCGACTACATTCCACTATCCTCGTTTTGCTTTTGTTGATGTTCATCTTATATCCTCCTTTCAAGACACTATCCATTCCATTCAACTGCTCTTCTAAGTTCTTTGCTGTCTCTGACAGATTTACGTCATCGGCGAACCTCAAAGTTTTTAATCCTTCTCCCTGGATATTAATGCCTACCCCAAATTTTTCTTTTCTTTCCTTTACTGCTTGCTCAATATACAGATTGAATAACATCGGGGAGAGGCTACAACCCTGTCTCAATCCCTTCTCAATCACTGCCTCGACTCTTATAACTGCCATCTGGTTTCTGTACAAATTGTAAATAGCTTTTCGCTCCTTGTATTTTACCCCTGCCACCTTCAGAATTAGAAAGAGAGTATTCCAGTCAACATTGACAAAAGCTTTCTCTAAGTCTACAAATGCTAGGAACGTAGGTTTGCCTTTCCTTAATCTAGCTTCTAAGTTAAGTCGTAGGGTCAGTATTGCCTCATGTGTTCCAATATTTCTACGGAATCCAAACTGATCTTCCACGAGGTCGGCTTCTACTAGTTTTTCCATTCGTCTGTAAAAATTCGTGTTAGTATTTTGCAGCTGTGACTTATTAAACTGATAGTTCGGTGATTTTCACATCTGTCAACACCTGCTTTCTTTGGGATTGGAATTATTATATTCTTCTTGAAGTCTGACTGTATTTCGCCTGTCTCATACACCTTGCTCACCAGATGGTAGAATTTTGTCAGGACTGGCTCTCCCAAGGCTGTCAGTAGTTCTAATGGAATGTTGTCTACTCCCGGAACTTTGTTGCGACGCAGGTCTTTCAGTGCTCTGTCAAACTCTTCACGCAGTATCATACCTCCCATTTCATCTTCCTCTACATCCTCTTCCATTTCCATAATATTGTCCTCAAGAACATTGCCCTTGTATAGACCCTCTATATACTCCTTCCACCTTTCTGCTTTCCCTTCTTTGCTTAGAACTGGGTTTCCATCTGAGCTCTTGATATTCATACAAGTGGCTCTCTTTTCTCCAAAGGGCTCTTTAATTTTCCTGTAGGCAGTATCTATCTTACCCCTAGTGAGATAAGCCTCAACATCCTTACATTTGTCCTCTAGCCATCCCTGCTTAGCCACTTTGCACATCCTGTCGATCTCATTTTTGAGACGTCTGTATTCCTTTTTGCCTGCTTCATTTACTGCATTTTTATATTTTCTCCTTTCATAAATTGAATTCAATATTTCTTCTGTTACCTAAGGATTTCTACTAGCCCTCGTCTTTTTACCTACTTGCTTCTCTGCCTCCTTCACCACTTCATCCCTCAAAGCTACCCATTCTTCTTCTACTGTATTTCTTTCCCCCATTCTTGTCAATTGTTCCCTTATGCTCTCCCTGAAACTCTGAACAACCTCTGGTTTAGTCAGTTCATCTAGGTCCCATCTCCTTAAATTCCCACCTTTTGTGAAAATTAGTTAAAAGCATAACTGACAGTGGGGAGAGTGCACCGTAACACACTGCATATTGATATTGTGGCCCTGTGGTTTTATTGTTTATAGGAAATTTGGCGCAATATTATTGTGCCTAGTACAGTGAATAATATGTACTCGTTTGTTCCGCAATGTGCCTGTGCTTGAGAGTGTCCAATGGTTGATAGTGCATCTTCTTTGAAGCCACCTGATTAATTGGTAAAGCGCTTGTATGGACTCGCCTGGGGTGCGATGTTGTGAATTGAAGTAGTAACACCGGTGAGTGGCACTGTACCCAGTGGCAATGTCATGGTACTGTATGAGGTGCTGCCTTTGAATTTGAAATCTAATTGTGATTTAGTAAAGTGTATTTATTATAACCTACGTTGATGTGTTTTAGTCATAACTGAATTACGTAGTGCTCCTACTGAGTGAAATTTTCTGTTTAGCTTAAACTTATTCGTGCCTCTGGGGGTTTAATTGCCATTGCTCTGTTTGTACCTGCTCCTTGTGGGTTATATGTACTCGCTTATCATCTTACCTAGACAGAGACATATGTATTTATTGTGTACGACAAAACCCATTCTAATTATCTCTGTCATTGTTTGCGGGTTTCTCCTGATCTGATAAAAAGCGTTTGAAGGTATATATATTGTGATGTAACGTCTAATGGATGTGACTCCCTGTTGGGCCCCGGCGTTTAGGTGTTGTTTTGAATGGCTGGTCTGCTGCTTGAGGCACTTCAAGTCGAGTCACCTTTTGCCCAGAGCAGCCTGGCGTCGCTGCCCCTTTGGTGAACTTTAAAGGTGTTTCAAGTATTGTATATTAAAAAAATAAGGTTTTTTTAATTTGCTTGGGAATGAATTGTATTAATTGGTAAGTTTTAAATAACCTCCAGATTGTAACTTATTTTTCCTTTAACTATTGAAATCTTTGTGCCTCATCTCTTTAAGTTATTCTTGGTAATTATATTTTTCTGCCTTGCTTAAGAAGCAAGCTATGTGACATTTTAGTATTGTCTTAAAGATGGCCACGTGTTGATTGTCTCTTAGCTGTTTTATAAATGTTGTCCTGAATAAATTAATTTATATTTTTGGTAATTGTTGTGTTCAAGGAGTGACATTATAGGGGCCTGGACCTTCCGTGCTAAGTGTACTCCTCACCCTGATTCCTTTAGTCACATATATAACTTTGGCTTTAACTATTTGTTTTAGCTAAGGTTACGAGTTGTCTTTATCTTGCTAAAGCGAGTCTAATTTGTAGTGTATAGTCTGTTACTGTTTGAGGGTGCTGCCTCGGTTCTGACTTATGTTCACAGTTGATTGCGAAACACGTGAGTCTATCTCGGTGTTTGTAGCCGTGACTTCTGGGCCGCTACTTTGGCGACACCCTGCCCAGCGCCCGACGTCTAAGTTATTGTAGCGGGACCGCTTTGCCGCGTCGTCTGTCATACCTAGCAAACATTGGGTAGTTGTCTTGTTCCTTGGAGCTATACCTGGGTTGATCGATTGCCCCCCAGGGTTGTAGGCTGTGCAGTTTAGCGGGATTGACTCATGAACTTTTGTAAATTCAAATTTCATTTTGACTGTTCATAAGCTCAGATGCTTTGTGCTTATTGAATACTAATTCCTTTTGCTTATCTTGGTAAATTTCAGTACTTTCTCACTTTATATGTCACTATAATTCTGATGGTTTTGATATTGTTATTATCTGGATTTTAATTGATCAGTATGTTTCTCTTAAATAAACGTTAGTTTGGTGAAAATGACCAACTATCTTATGTGTCTCGCTCCCACGTCTTGATGCGTGATCTTTCGTATCCTAAACCTGTTACTTAGGTCCCAGGGCGTTCATATTCACAGGACATGTACATCAGTGTGTTCGGCAGAAGTGATTAGCATTTGAGTCACGTCGGTTCGGCATGCGTCCTGTTGCCTAGTAGGCACATGGTCCGCCATGGGCCCTTATAACTTGTTCCATGCATGATGGCATCGACGAGTAAAAGGCGCAAATGGCGTAATGCGGTATAGCGATCCATGCTGGGTTATCAGGTTCCAAAGTTCATTTGTAGTCGTCAGCACTGGGTTACAGCGCTGCACCTGCCGTTTTACCATCTCCCACACATTTTCGTTTGGCGACAAGTCTGTTGATGTGGTGGGCCAGGGCAAGGGACTGACATGCTGTGACACAAAGAAGGCACATGTTCGTGCAGAAACTTGTGGTCGCGCATTGTCTTGCTGAAAAATGACGTCTGGGGTATTGTGCAGAAAGGGTATGGCTACGGATCGCAGGATGTCATACACGTAGGTCAAATTGGTCACAGTGCCCCGGACACGCACCAAGAAGTTAAGGAACCCTGATACCTTGGAATCATAACAAAACATAACGGCCGAAGGAAGGAGGACATAAAACGAAGATTAGCATAGGCACAGAGGGCATTCCTGCCAAGAGAACATGTGCTATCGAATATCGGTCTCAGTGTGGAGAAGAAATTTCTGGGCACATACGTATGGAGCACAGTATTGTATGATAGTGAATCACGGTCATGAACACCGAAAAATGGAGAATGTAAGCTTTCGAGGGGACGTGCTATAGAACGATGTTGAAAATTGCGTTAACTCATAAGATAAGGAATGACGAGATTTTCTTCGAGCATTGGCGAAGAGATGAAAATTGGATAATATTGACACGAAGAGCTGACAAGGGGAATGGCATATATTAAGACATCAGAGAATAACGTCCAAGGTACTGGAAGGTGCTGTAGAGAATAAAATCTGAACGAGAAGGCTGAGACTGGAACACATCCAGCAGACGATTGAGAACGTTGGGTGCGACTGTTACTATGAGGTGAAGCCGTTCGCACAAGTAAGGAATTCGTGGAGGGCCACATCGAACCAGTCAGAAGACTGATGACTCAAAAATTAAAAAAAAAAAACAAACAGAAATTCTTTCAATAACGCTGAAATAAATCGCATATAAGGTTTAGAGAAAAATACGGAAACACGGCGTGAAATGCGTGCTTGAACAAAAATGCAGGTGCCAGCCAAGCCTTCATGTGACGCTGTCTTGTTTGACAACGAATGGCACCTGTGTAATGTCGTCAATACGTTGCGAGTGTCAGTCGGTTGTCAGAAGAATGTTCTGTGTAGTTGTGAGTGCATTATGTCGGAGCTAAGTGAGCTCGAATGAGGGGCAAATTATTGGTGGTCGTATGGTTGGTGTTTGCATAATCTCGGTAGCCGAAGCGATTGGAGTTTTCAAGAGGTACCGCATCAAAGGTTTAAACGCATGCGAGGAAAGCGAAAAATGTCATCCGCTAACACACAACGCTGAAGAAAGAGTGTGTCGAATGACGGTGACAGACGGTCGTTGAAGAGGATTGTGACCAAAAGTAAGAGAACGGCAGCCGCAAAAGGCACAGCAGGTACTGATGCCGCACTCGCTAACATTGCCAGCACCAAAACAAGACGAACGGAGCTCCATAAGCTGAGAATTTGAGGGCGTGCTGTAATTCTAGAACCCATCTTGATTGAAACAAATAAACACTAACAGGGAAATGTGGTGGCGAAGTAGTAAAACCTGTACTGTGGAACAGTGGAAGAAAGTCACGTGGTTGGAGGAGCCTTGTTCCGCACCAACTTCTGGGTGAATTTACCCCCCAGGATGGAATACGGGGGAGTTTCGGTAAACATCTGGCCAGCCATATCGTGTTACTCTACAGGTCGGTAGGTTACATCTGGGAAGTCCCATTGCTGCCAAGGATTATGTGACCGTTTTGCCTGATCATTTGCATCGCATGGCACGATGTTCGTTCCCAAATGGTGATGCTGTATACTAAGACGACAGGGTGACTGTCCAGACAGAACGCATCGTGCAGGACTGGTTTTCTGAGTACGAGAATGAATTGTCGCATGTTCCCTGGTCTCCATAGTTGCCTGGTCTCAGAATTATCGAGGCTTTGTGGGCTACTTTCGAGAGAAGGGTGCTTGACCGTCATCCAGCTCCACCTCCTCTTAACTTGTCATTATTTTCGAGGAATATTTATATAAGAATTCCTTGAAAACCCTACTGGACCTGTATTTACCTAGTTCGAAGCGACTGGAATCGTAGTAGCGGACGAAAAATCACGAGAAATATTCTCTTCGGCTCTGCACAGCTTTCTAGCAAGCGCAGACTTTATTCTGGAGGCAGTCGAGTCGATTCTACAAAACACACACACACACACACACACACACACACACACACACACACACACAGTATTAGATCACTTTATTTAGACTTAGTTGATTGGAAATAGTTAACTTGGAAACAATCCATTTCCACAGGAATGTTGCTTGTGTATTTGTTACTGTAGTTGTTCTCTGTAACTTATCCCTTGACACGACACAGGATGATAGCCTCATATCAATGTTCAGTTGACAATAAACGTCGATACAGTTCTGGTTTCAAATATAGCTCGCGCTGCTGGATCTGAAGCAAGACGACACTGCCGTCGTAAGCGACGACTGCAGAGTGGGGCTGTGTGTTACTGCCTTCTGACGTAAGTAGTCTTCCAACAGCGGTGGCGTACCGACCATCTCGTGGGCGTCTCCACGCCGTCGTGTCTCACCCTTTTTTGCGTCAGACAGCGACTGTCCTGAGGTACCAACACTGACATGGGCCCTCGTTCTTCCGACGACGCCACAGGAAGGAGTTTTCAAAAATGTCAACTGTATGTGAAATCTTATGCCGCCCTAGACCGCCCAGCTAATACCGCGCGGCAAGGAGTTTTCAATGTCAGCGTTGTTTTTGTCCACGTCTTGTACGTCGGACCTTTCTGTTATCTAAAATGATACAAATAGTGTATGCTCTGTTCATATAATTTACGAGAATGCAACCGGCTGGTATTCTTGAGAACGACCGATATTTCGACAGGTGAAGACACCGTCATTTGCAGCGCACATGTAAAACGAGAGATAACTGTGGGTATCAAATCCTCGAAGGGTGGGCCTACGTCAACGAAGGATCAAAAACCGGAAAATGCAGAAAGACGACACACAATATAGCGCCACTTCAGAAGCAGGGTAATCGGCGTCAGAGGTTACCGGGAGTAAAATATCAATTACGAATGGTCGAGCAGGTAGCGCTGGTCCCGTCCCTCTCTTGCGCGAACAGGGACAGAGCAGCTTTCCTGACAGAGTTCAAGCAAACAAACCTCTGACTCTATTTATAAGGTCATTTGCTAGTTAAATGTCAACAGCTTCCTTCAAAACACTGTCCCAGTAATTGAAAGCGCACGGCAGGAACTCAACGTTATTATATTCCATATGATGTTAGGTACCAGTGCAATATTCTGAAATCGGAGTTTCGCTCGGCTGCTGTACTGGCGTGTGCTGTGCAGCAGCCCTCCACGGTTCTCATCCTCTGACAGGTGTATAACTTGCCACAACTGCACGGGGTACGGTATACACCCGTCTTTCACAGACCAAAGCCTTCAGACACCGACAGAGCCGTAATCGTAGATGGTGGCAGAAGAAACGATTTCACATCTTGTTACCACAGAACATGACCCATACCGTTGAATATATTAACTGCATAAGACATGAAAACTGTAAACTTAGGCGCCATATAGTCGAGGCGTTAAGTGTACAGAAGGCCTGCGAACATCATGTGAATTAGAGGGCTTGGCATTAAGAAATGGTTAAGGGAAAATAAGTAGTTCTGAGAAAAGGCGCCACAAATAATTTAATAAAATCCCATAAAACAAATATCTGAAATACATACAAATACATATGTTTTCCCGGGTGCAGCATTGCTTTATTACACAGCGCCAGCTGTTACCTGTTTTTAGTATGTAACATCAACTTGAAAAAAATTTTCAAAATTTCAGAAACACGTACTTAACATTATTTACTCGAAACATTGTAGTCTCAACACACTTACTTAACACTTTTTACATTAAACCTTTTATCCTCAATGCATTACTTAACATTATTATTTTACTTAAAACATTGTTTTCTTAGTACGTCATTGTCTATCTTTCTTCTTCGTCTTTTTTCTTAAACGACAGTACCCTTACCACTGTACTTCTTATACTGCTTTCCTTAATTCCTGTTTTTCTTCATCTGCTCTTGCTTGCTGCCACTCGTCCTTTCCGTATGCTCTGTTGATCGTTAACATATTTAATGTCTGCTTCATCACTTTCACTACTGCATGTATCTTCGGAAGAAAATCAACCTCCAAGAAGCCTCTGAAACAAACAAAAAATAAATAAATAAATAAAAGTCTAAGATTAACATTCTGCATAGTTCTAGGGATAACGAAACACCTAAAACTATACATCTACTGCAGTTTTCATTATGTAACATACACACTGACATTCTCCCACACACTTTCTCTAGCAAAAAAAATGTTGAAAACGTTAAACATGTGGAATATAGGAACTGCATAATAATAAATCCGTAACTTAATACCGATTGCTGTTAAAAGGCTAGGTGTTGACATATAGCGTCATTTACAGATAGCGTAATACTTCATCGAAAACCAATCTGGATTTCTTATTACGGCAAGTGAGTAGTGTTACAGATATCCCTTAACATTACAGGCATCTCATTGTCAACCATATTGATGTAAATAATGTTAAGGGACGCAACTTAACACTGTTTACTTGCACAAATAAATATATATTCACCTGACTATCAACAACTCTGGACGTGCTTTCATCTTCAGGAACGTATTCTGGATCTTTATCAGAGCCGTAAGTATCCAGGTCATCTCCACACTCGCTCAGAAACCAGTTCATTTATTTTGTAATTGCGTGAAGAAACTGTAGTGGCCGGAAGTACCAAAATATGCTTCGTTCATCATAAGAATAAACCTGATGTAAACACACACAAACTTTCGTTTACCGCCATATTTTAGACACTTGCAATTGTTTACCTGCACACGAATCGATAAAGCTGCCAACAACGAAAACTCAGGCGATACGCTTCTCAGGTGACGGGACGGAAAATATTACATGCTCTCGATCTTAGCTAACACAGTGTTGTAATTAAATAGTTGTTTTCCATGTTTCTATGACACTTATCATTCTGTCTCGTGTGAGACCACATCTTTCCTACAAAACAAGGGTCGTATTTAGGAAAGCGTATTTAATTTTCATTTTTTCCCTAAAAATTTAATTGTATAGTGTTTTCTTAACTTCAACACTCTTCAACAAACTTTTATAAAATATCGGCAATTAAGAATGTATATTTGCAATGAAAACCAGAATTTTGCATGTGACATGTAAAATGAAACTAGATGACTTGCATTTTTCTTAAAAAAATGATGGTTCAGTAGGAGTTAACTAACATATGAATGGCTTATTTCAATAGTGATACAAGTCAATTTTTCTTCATTCTGAGGTACAGAGTTCTAAAGTAAAATGAGCGCTGAAAAATCTGCAGTTGAGTTGCCAGAAATATTCAAGCATATGACATTTTGGGTTGTCGGGTGTTCTGCCGGATATCAGCGTCGTACTTGCACGATATTTCGGTCACGTAGCTCGAGACCTTCATCAGGTGCGACCTGAGACAGCTCCTCGAGTGGACCTGGCCCAGTATTTATGCCTATGGCCTTCCCCCTCCACCAACGGCTGCAGGCGCTTCCTGTGTGGTCCGCGCCCATTCCCTGTGACCTGCTGGAGCGTTGCTGCTCCGTTTTCCGTCCGCTGCGGTACTAGGTGTTCCCTCTGCGGTCCGCGCCCACCAAACCCGCTCCTGGGGGTTCCATCTAAGGTCTGGGGTACCAGGCGTTCCCCCTGCGGTCCGCGCCCGCTCACCACGACCTGTTGGAGCGTTGCCGCTCCGTTTTTCGTCTGCTGCGGCTCTGGATGTTCCCTCTGCGGTCCGCGCCCACCAGTCCCACTTCTGGGGGCTCGTTTACCATCTCCATGTCTCTGGTTCTTCTGCAGCTGGCCCTGTTGCTCCTTTAACAATTCCAGAGCCGGATCCCAGGCTCTGCTTAGCTGGTACCCTGTGTCACGATTCATAAGATCGTCAGCCATTTTAATCTCAATCGATTCTCTTATAACACTAACCCAAAATCTGGGTGTTTGTGCTAGAATCTTGGTATCCTCATACTTCATGGCATGATCTAGTTCTAGACAGTGTTCAGCAATGGCTGACTTAGTCACCTGTCTTAATCTAGTGTGCCTCTGATGTTCTTTGCACCTGATCTCCACAGTTCTTGTCGTCTGGCCAATGTAGGACATGCCACATTGACAAGGTATATTGTAAATCCCTGGTTTTCGTAACCCCAGTGTCAATGTGGCATGTCCTACATTGGCCAGACGACAAGAACTGTGGAGATCAGGTGCAAAGAACATCAGAGGCACACTAGATTAAGACAGGTGACTAAGTCAGCCATTGCTGAACACTGTCTAGAACTAGATCATGCCATGAAGTATGAGGATACCAAGATTCTAGCACAAACACCCAGATTTCGGAACAGTGTTATAAGAGAATCGATTGAGATTAAAATGGCTGACGATCTTATGAATCGTGACACAGGGTACCAGCTAAGCAGAGACTGGGATCCGGCTCTGGAATTGTTAAAGGAGCAACGGGGCCAGCTGCAGAAGAACCAGAGACATGGAGATGGTAAACGAGCCCCCAGAAGTGGGACTGGTGGGCGCGGACCGCAGAGGGAACATCCAGAGCCGCAGCAGACGAAAAACGGAGCGGCAACGCTCCAACAGATCGTGGTGAGCGGGCGCGGACCGCAGGGGAAACGCCTGGTACCCCAGACCGTAGATGGAACCCCCAGGAGCGGGTTTGGTGGGCGCGGACCGCAGAGGGAACACCTAGAACCGCAGCGGACGGAAAGCGGAGCAGCAACGCTCCAGCAGGTCACAGGGAATGGGCGCGGACCACAGAGGAAGCGCCTGCAACCGTTGGTGGAGGGGGAAGGCCATAGGCATAAATACTGGACCAGGTCCACTCGAGGACTTTCTTTGCCCGCCATTTTTTGTATTTTCTGTGTCACCTATCTCATATTATTGTACCCCATACGGCTGAAGAGCGGCGTATTAAGCTGCTGCCAGCCCGCCTTGTATGAGGTGCTGAAAATTACAATAAAGGAAAAAAAAAAAAACACTCGAGGAGTGCCACGGCGACACCAAACGAGACAGTCGCACTATATGCAGACGACACTGCATACTGGTGCACTGCACCAAACACCAGGACCATACAACGGAAAACGACAGACTACCTACAAAAACTTCAGACTTGGATGACTCAGTGGCGAATTCGACCCAACCCGACCAAGACACAGACCATATTCTTCCAACACAGACACCGAACCAAGAACAGAAACCAAAACACTGGCGACATACAATTGACCCTATGGAACACGCCACTGACGCTCACTAACACCGCGAAATACTTAGGCGTGTTCCTAGACAAGCATCTAAATTGGCAGACGCACATCAACTACCTCCTCAACAGAACAAGAAAAAGACAAGGACTCATACGACAGGTGCAGGGACGCCTCCACGGCTGCCGCCTGGAGACGGCCCTGCACACATACAAGACCTTCGTCAGGCCGGTCATGGAGTATGCAGCCGCTCCCCTGGCTGGTCTGGTGAAGAGCCAGGCGGACAGACTCTACAGAACTGAAAGAAGACTACTTCGCAGCATCACCAAACTCCCCCCCCCCCCCCCCAGACGCCGAGCAACGACGTGTATGACATCACTAACATAGAACCGTTACAAACTCGACTAACGAAACTACGCGCCAACTACGGCAGACACATACTGACGAAACGACCAGACATGGAAGACTTACTGACCCCTGAAATCCGGGAAAGGAGGCGCCCTAAGTTCAAATACACCCAACCAGCGCGTACAGTGGCACAAAATACGACCTCTCATTTTCCCGACCTTGCTCCCACCATGATCACACTCGTAAGCGGCACCCACTGTCCCCCCATCTCGACGCCAGGATGTAGGCAACGGCCCTACACACACACACACACACACACACACACACACACACACACACACACACACACAGTCACACATACGCACACACACCGCAACAAAACGAAAACGATCACATACACAAACAAGCAACAGCAATAAAACGAAAATCTGAATAGATACACTTCCCTCTTAAATATATGTCACCTCCTTAATTATATGACTCTCATAGTCATATAAACTTCACAAATTTACATGTTATTTTTATAAATCTATGCTACTTATAATTTATATGTTTTCCTTCAACTTATATGTTTTATTGTTTTTCCTCAACTTATATGATTTATTGTTTTTCTTCAACTTATTTGTTTTGTTAAACTTATTATGTTTTTGTTAAACCTATATCTCCCTCATTACGCTTTCCTTTTCTTTTTTTTGTTTTGTTAAACTTATACTTATATCTATATATATACTTTTTTTTCTCATACCCTAATTTATTCATTTATCTCTTTTTTTTTAATACACTTAACTATATGTCCCCTAAAAGAACTTCATAAATGTCTCCTGAATATCAAAATAGTATAAACCCTGTACTGCTCATAAACAATAATGTAAACTCCATATTATACCAGAATAATAATGCTTGGCACAATTGCAAGCAAATGTAACTGTAAAAAGCAGAAATTGTATTAAACACCAACGGCCGAAAAAGAGCAAATAGCAAGCTCTAAAAAGGCCCGCCCTCCCCATAAGGGAGGGAATGAAATATGCCAAAAAAAAAAAAAAAAACACTCGAGGAGCAGCCTCAGGTCGCACCTGATGAAGGTCTCGAGCTACGTGACCGAAATATCGTGCAAGTACGACGCTGATATCGGGCAGAACACCCGACAACCCAAGATGTCATTAGATCGCCGGGAAAGCCTGAAGAGTTACTTCAAGCATATGGCTTGTTGCTAGAGATCAATCTTTCGTTCTGTTTCTTTCGACCATTAATTTCAGAAGCATTATAGACAGAAAAGTGGAGGTAATGGACTTGTACCACTATTGAAATAAGCCCTTCATATATTTGATGAATTTCATGTACAAATGATTTAGATAGTCAAACCGAACAAAAAAGGGTTAAGTATACGTTAATTAACGTATGTTTGATGAATTTAATGTTCGAATGACGTGGCTATTCAAACCGGACAAAATATTATAATCCACAAAGCGTTTCGAACCGCTGCCAGTCAATAAACACGATTATCATTATAAGACGCCACCGTTTACACCACACATATGATTGACCTATCGTTCATTTTATTCATTAGATAGTGTTTCTTGAAAAACGTCAGACCTGATTTTTCTCTGTAATGTTGTGAAAAACGTTAAGAATAAGTTGTATTGCGCCATTAACGGTGTTCCGCGCGCGTTTCACTGTGAAGTTGGATGCAGTCTCATCCATTTTCACAGTACATATGAACAGCGGGACAATCAGAGCGCAATTGCCGTTTACAGAGACTGTGACTGTACACGATTTTTTAAATAAAAAATACGTTCCTAATGTGTTATTGAGAAAAACGTTGATGGTTGTTAATACATCAGAATGCTTTAACGGTTCTTTTACAGTGACATTTAATAAGCTATCTAATACGTAAGTTAGACCTATTTCCAAGAGCGGAACAATACCAGTGTACGAGAGTTATGGCTGCTTACCAATCATCACGTTTGTGTTTGTTTACATCAGGTTTATTCCTATGATGAACGAAGTATAGTGTGGTACTAGCGGTCACTACAGTTTTTTCGTGCAAACAGAAAATAAATAAAGCAATGGTCGCATTCTTGTGTAATTCAAAATGTTCAAATGTTTGAGAAATCTTATGGGATTTAACTGCTAACGTCATCAGTCTCCGACGCCCGAACCTCCGCCGGGACCAGCCGTACAGTCTATGACTGCAGCGCCTAGACCGCTCGGCTTCTTCTGTAATTCCACACAAATAAATATTTATATTGACTTGCAGACATACACACACACACTCACAATTCTATTTTACTTTGTTATAATCAATCCTCTATATTTACATATACATACATACTGCACAAACCATGGCGTAGTGCATGGCGGAGGGTACCTTGTACCACTACTAGCCATTTTCTTTCCTGTTTCACTCGCAAATGGAGGGAGGAAGTGCGACTATCTACATGTCTCCATACGACCCCTAATCTCTGGTCTTCGTGGTCCTTACGCTAAATGTACGTTGGTGGCAGTAGAGTTCTCATGCAGTCAGTTGCAAATGACGCTTCTCTAAATTTTCTGAGTAGTGTTCCTCGAAAAGGAAGTCGTTTTCTCTCCCGGGATTCCTATTTTTCACGGAGAATCTCCATAAAGTGTATGCTGATAGAACCCTATCGCTGAAAAATTTAGCAGCGTGCTTCTGAACTGCTTCGATGTCTTCCTTTAACACGATTTCGAGTGGATCCCAAACACACAAACATTGAGCAAAAATGGATCGCACTAACGCTCTGTATGAGATATCCTCTACAGATGAGCTACAGTTCTCCCAGTAAACCGAGGACAACCGTTCGCCTTCTCTACCACCGTCATTACGTGCTCGCTCCATTTCATACCGCTATGCAACGTTCTGCCTAGATATTTGATCGACGTGACTGGTCAAGCAGCACGCTACTAATACTATAACTCGGACGGTACATGACATGTAATACTACCTGTGGTAACTATGCTCTTATACCTGTAATCTATCCGCAGCGGAAAGTTCTTGAAATATGTGCGAAGCGAATAGCTGAATTTGGTTATTGGAGCAACTTTTGCTATCGAGATTCAGATTTTCTGAGCAGCATTCACTAGCAGTCCGACAGTATGATACTGACCCCCAGCTAACCAGTAGTACCCACAAGAAAGGAAAGGTATTTATCGCACTGATCCAGGATATTTTAATAAATGTGACATTTACTACTAGAAAGTAACATTAAAAAAAACGCTTTTGTTGTGTACTTCCGTTAATACATTCAATTCGAGAGTCTGTTTGGAGTTCCTACTGAAGCACTCCTGTTTTAAACACTCTGGTGATACCCACTAACAACTTTTGATAGAAAAGCATTAAATGTGGGCATTGAGACTAAGGGTTTTTTTGCTAATTATGGGATCGGAACAACACAACCGATACCACAGTTGACAGAAACTCAATCACAGAGATTGTCAGAAACTGCTGCACGAGACTAAGAATATTCAAACTCACTACTGAAACATAATCATTTAAAGATGAAAGTGGGATAAATCTCTCGTAACTGTACCTACAGAAAGTGAAGTTGAGGAATTTAATGAACATGGACATCTATTAGCTTTCTCAACTATAGTTTCGTCTCCCAAATGTTTAAAATTTGTATAGTAGCTTATTGTCTTGTTTACGTATGTGTCCACAACCGCTATAAATTCCTTAAGGTAATTATTATATAGGCTGTTCTTTTATATTGAAATAAACATGCTGCTTCATTATTTCCCTTGTCAGGAACGCAATCATTTCCTGATTTTTCCCCGCATTAATATGCGGAATATAACACACTGTAAACTCAAACTTTATCGTGATTTACGTTTATGGCGTTGAAGGAGGATGTTACCTTATCGCTAAATAACGAGACAGAGTGTTTATTTCAATGCGAAATGACAGGCTACGCGGACAAGTGACCTCCTTTGCCTATTTAATAGTTTATAACTGTGTGTGGTGAGGAAAATAAACATAAAAAATACATGTAGTCACGATCTTAAATGTATTACACATCTGACAATAATAAAAGTGTGGACATACGTGCATTCTTATTCCTTACAGATGACACGCATTACACACTTGTATATTGTTGTGGTTAATAAACAGAAAGAGTTTTTCTTGTAAGGAGCGAGGGAGTGGCTGGATGGGGTAAACAAATAAAATGAGGCCCTCTGTCAATAATTTAGTAGTCTCACAACAAGTATCAATGTTACCACAAGGTTTGTTGTACCTTTACAGCCGTTAATAACACGATGAAGAACTATTTTCGGTTGCTTATCCGCAGACGTCTGTAAAACGTCATTCGACAGCGTTTCTCTACAGACTAATTTTCAGAAACACTTGATAATGGTCGTGCGTAGGTAATAAAGATAGGATTAACAAAATTAATAGAGTTTCCATTGACTGAACAACAGTTGCTGAATCAGCATCATCCATGCATAGAGAAAACAACGTTCTACATTAAACAATATTCCGGGATGTCATTACGGTCGATATATTGACAAACGCCTTAAAGTGGGTTACAACTACTCAGATTAATGCACTTAACTTCACATAAGACGGAAAATCGTAAGTATGGAAGACATAGAGATCAGAACCGGTGTACAGATTGGGGCAGAAGTCACCATCGGAAATGTTTAATGTTTTTGTCTTTAAACAAGAAGCAGGATGAAAGGCAAACAGAGCCATGAAACGACTCCGTGACTTCAGCAGAAATTGTATTTCACTGATAAAAGATACATGCAAGATTGGAATAATAGAGAAAGGAACGCCTTATATACTTCTTTCATATCTCAAACTCTCTCTCTGTATGCTATTATTCTCGGTGCACTCCTGAAGGTTGTTAACGGTCGTCTTTCACCCAGGCATAAACACTTCGACACAGGGATGTAACATAACTGCACATACAATTGTCATCATAATCTCACAGCGATCCACTAATTTATGTAATGCTGCAAATAAGTGTTCGCACTAACCTATTTGCGTATTCATACCATGGCCACTTACACTGATGATACCGGGTGGAGCTGAACGATAACTTTCTTTCTTCACCAACGACGCGTGGAGGAATGTACATCTCCCTGATCACTTGCTTATCGATTTTGCTGGTGAGCGAACCGATGATGCATTTAAGCGTTCATTGGCTTCCTTATCATTGTCGTCATTCTTGAGTCTGTCACAGACCCAGTTGCAAAGGCCTTTATTTACAGTTTCCGAAGATTAGCCTCCGTTGGGGTTTCCAAAGATTAGCCTGCATTGGGGCTTTTTTCTCGAAGCAGTTAAAAAGAATGTCGTGATTTGATCATAGGTCACACCCGTTTGAGTACTTTCGCACACCCATACGCCAAGAAGAAAACATTCTTCAATTCTGAATATGCTTGTATTCACCATTATTACAGAAACTTTTACGGCAGTAGCACTTTAGTAGCAAAACTATCACATACCGTACCATTAGACAGAAGCATAAGCAAAACAACAGCATTATTTGCCGTATTTTTATGGAGTGACGCCTACATTATTGCAATTTCACGCACATAAATTATCAGCTGCACTGTTGTAATTTGAGTGGCCTGTACCAGAAGACAGGCGGTAGGGAAGATTACTTTCGAAGTGGAATACATTTCCAGAACCATGCAGCCGCAAACGTATAAGTTACTTGAATAATTTCCGATCGTGACTTATGGCCCGTCCTATACATTCTAACGAACTCTGAATTACGTGGCGCGTGAAAGGAATTACTAACAATGTTCGTACGCCATAAGGTAGGATTCGTACTTTGTCGGTAGTATAATAAACATCATTTATTTCTCATTACAAACAGTTTTCTCCATCGTAGAATTATGGTGAAGAAGCTTCTATGGTTCTTAGACTTCCCCTAACGTTTACCGTGTTAAAAGTGGATTCTAATAATTAATATTTGATATAAGAACTCGGTTGGTCCCCAGCTTTTGACATTGCTACGTTAAACACGCTCTGCTCCATCGGAATGGCGTACTTCAGCACTAATTACAGCGTAGGCGGCCTTGCTGGCTGCTGTACAACCGTGGGAAATATCTCGTTACTCGTCACTGTAGGTGTACTATATGATCAAAAGTATCCGTACATCTGGCTGAAAAACAGTTACACGTTCGTGGCGCCCTCCATTGGTAATGCAGCAATCCAATATGGTGTTGGTCCACCCTTAGCCTTGATGACAGCTTCCACACAGGCCTACGTTTAACAAGGTGCTGGAAGGTTTCTTGGGGAATGGCAGCCCATTCTTCATGGAGTACTGCACTGAGACCTGGCACGAAGTCTGAGTTTCAAAACATCCCAAAGGTCTTCTATAGCTTTCAGGTCAGGGCTCTGTGCAGTCCAGTCCATTACAGGGCTTTATCGTCGTGTAATCACTCTGCCACAGGCCGTGATTTATGAACAGGTGCTCGATCGTGTTGAAAGATGCAATCACCATCCCCGAATTGCTCTTCCACATTGGAAGCTGCTTAAAACATCAATGGCCGGCCGCGGTGGCCTTGCGGTTCTAGGGGCTTCAGTCCGGAACCGCGAGACTGCTACGGTCGCAGGTTCGAATCCTGCCTCGGGCTTGGATGTGTGTGATGTCCTTAGTTAGGTTTAAGTAGTTCTAAGTTCTAGGAGACTGATGACCTAAGATGTTAAGACCCACAGGCCTGTGCTGTGATACCGACACGCAAAACAACAAGGGGTGCAAGCCGCCTCAATGAAAAACACCACACCATAACACCACCGTCTCCGAATTTTACTGTTGGCATTAGACACGCTGGCAGATGACGTTGATTGGGCATTCGCCATACCCACACCCTGCCATCGGATCGGCACATTGTGTACCACGGTTCGTCACTCCACACAACGTTTTTCCACTGTTCAATCGTCCAATGTTTACGCTCCTTACACCATGCAAGGCGACTTTTGGCATTTACCGGCGTGATGTGTGGCTTATGAGCAGCCGCTCGACGATGAAATCCAAGTTACCACCTGCCTAACTGTCATAGTACCTGTAGTGGATCCTGAGCAGTTTTCAGTTCCTGGGTGACGGTCTGGATAGATGTCTGCCTATTACACATAACGACCCTCTTCAACGGTCGGCAGTCTCTTTCAGTCAACAGACGAGATCGGCCTGTCCGCTTTTGTGCTGTACTTGTCCCTTGAGGTTTCCACTTCACTATCACTTCTGAAACAATGGACCTAGGGATGTTTAGGAGTGTGGAAATCTCGCGTACAGACGTATGACACAAGTGACACCCAATCCCCTGTCCAAGTTCGAAGTCCGTGAGTTCCGAGGAGCGCTCCATTCTAATGACTACTGAGTTCTCTGATATGGAGTACTTGGCAGTAGGTGGCAACACAATGCACCTAATTTGAACGCCGTATGTTTTGGGCGGTGTCAGGATACTTTTGATCATGTGGCTGTATCACTGCTGAAGGTAAAAACTTAGTCATTACAGCTGCAGTGTTCAAATGGATTGTTCAAATTATCAAAACAATGATGGAATTTCGTTAAACACCATTAAGTAGCCAAGATAGTATGAAATGTTTCTTTATTGAAGATTAGCGGCTCTAAAGAGCAGGAGTGTTGAGAGTATGTCCAGCATGTGTAAACAGAAGTGCTATTGTGTACGATGTTTGTGTGATGTAACAAGCATCTGTGAGCAATATGTGTATGGACGTGGCCTTTTGCGCAAGGTGCTTTATGTTTTTAAATATTTAAGTGATGACAGACCATTTATTACGTGCTAATTTTTATCCACTTGATATATTGTGCGTGAGGTTCAGCGTAAAATGAACACATTTTACAACAAAAGGTTTTTAAGACCTGAGGATGACAGCAAAGTCTATTGAAACCGGCTGCCTTAAGTAAAGAAATAATTTACGCGAGCTTGCCGTTGAATGGTTTTTAACAATTAAAACAGTACTCTCAAAATGATAAAGTTCAATCAAGTGTTGGAAATAAGAGGAAACTCAGAACACTGTTCATGTCTTGGCTAATATTAATGAGCCCTTGGAGCCCACACTTCTGGCACAGACGTGGCCGCAACACCGCAGCCCAGGTACCACCACACTGCTGGAGGAGGGGCAGGACGAACAGAGGAACGGCTGCGGCGGCGGACTGTCTGCTAGTTGCAGACGCACGGAGACCACAGAGCAGGGAGCGGCTTTCAGGGCGACGGCAGCAGCGGCAACAGCAGCAGCAGCAAGTAATCTGCTGGCCGCTAGGGGAGGACAGGGCGGCGACACACACGGGCGCCAAGCGGGCGGTCGCACATCAGGGGCTTCCACTCCCCTGGCTGCCGGTACCAGCGCATGCAACAGAAAGACACAAAACGGGAATCCTGCTCGCAAAACCTGGGATAACTGCAAAATATGGAGGTACATTTCAGAAACCTTCTCACCTGTGAAGAACCCATAAAAATGGATTTCTAGAATTCAATAATAACCAACCCTAACTCTGAACCACCCACCACCAAGGTTATACAGTCATTTCAAACCTCGAAAACGGGAAGGCTTGGGGTGCAAAGTAAATCACATCTGAACTTTGTAAAATGTCAACAAAAATGGCATAGATTCTCACATCTTTGGAAAAATTCCTACGAATGAGAGAATTCCAGGTGAATGGAAGATGGTCCTGATCCACCAACTTCGAAACAGACTCCAACGACTACAGTAGGATCTCACTCCTAGACGTAACATGTTCTCAAAAGTCCTAACAAACAGAGCAGAATCCGAAGTAGACTGCCAATGTGCAGAATACCTAGCGGATTTCAGCAAACGGATCTCATGCCCACAACTAATGCGTACCTCAAACATTTCGTGGCCTACCAGAAACCGAGATCGTAAATCATATGTTACCACTTTCATGGTCTATCAAAAACCATATGACACAACAAACCAGTAATTCTTCTTTCTCGAAGTGAAATAATTATACCTACACAACAAAACAGCAAACCAGAAACCACCAACTTTATCAGAGAAACCCCTACCAATACTTACTTCAAAGTAAAACTGGTGAACGGCAAGGTGGATTCTCCCCATTTCTATTTAACTGCTCTCTAGAAAATGTAGTCGGAAACTGACTAGGAACAGAAACTAAAGGCATCTAAGTGAATCCTCTGGCCTTTGCAGATGATATAACCCCACTAGCCGATACCTGGGAAGAAGCCAAAGAACGAACACTCGAACTACAAAAACAAGCAAAAAAAGTTCCTAAAATCTTCTTCGAGAAGACCAAGATAATGACAAACATAAAAAAACACGAACAAACATTCTAAAGTGAAACAAGCAACAGGTACCGTCAAAAAATTCAAATACCTTGGAGAATCGATCAGCTGGTATGTCTTCATGAGAAAGGCGATGAATCCAAAAAAGAAAAGGAAGACCTCCGAGCTCACCAAAAACACAAAAATATTTCCTTTCGTGGAAAGCAAGAATAGAACAATACAACATAATAATCAAACCGGGAGCCCTGTATGCAGCCGAAACACTGTCAATCACCAACGATGGGCCAGTTGCAATGCTGGAGATTAGATAAAGGAAGATATTCAGAAAAATCCTTGGCCCTAGATTTCCCAACAACCTAACCAACATAAAACATGAAACTAAACACCAAACTACCGAAAAACTCTCAGATACAATGAGCAAAAGAAGAACTGATTTTATGGACACATTCTCACAATGAACCCAAATATATTCACAAAAAATGTGACAGCTCTCGCAAAAAAACGCCAAATTGGTTTAAGGGAACGGAGTAGGATTTAAGGCTGCTCCAAACCACAGAAAATACGGAGAATGTTCATAGATAAAATTGTCAAAACAAAGAAGGAAATTAAAGACAAGAAAGAGGTACTCCAAGTAAAAATGAAAACCAGATAACGATCCACATCTCTTAAGAAGAAAGGAAAGCAAGATAGGAGAGAACCAAACAATACTGGGATAAGAGGAAGGCAAAAAAATTAAAAATTGAGTGATTTAAATTAGATCAAAGTCGGGTGAAACGAAAGACGAAGCAAAATACTGAGCACTAGAGCAAGTTTGTAACTTTTACAGAGTTACTGTTACATTGTGCTGTGAATTAATTAGTTCATGTGTTGCGAAGTGAATAATGAATCAATTCCTAATTCTTTTTTTGAGAAGGAATTTTCGTGAGATACTGATACATACGTGCTGTATATGCCTCAGTCGTACATGCATGGTGCAAAGTGCAAAGTAAGTGTGTATTGGGTTCCATACGGAGGAAACGAATGTTGATATATTCTTTTATGAAGCTCTAACTTCCACCACATTGTATCGCTCGTTAAACCTAGATCTTAAAAAAATGTAATTGTTGGTAGCTTATGTCATCAGTATTACAGTCTTAAAAATAGTGATACAGTATGGACGGATAGCCTACACTACGGATAGCCTACTCTATAAACTGATAAAAAAAAAAAACTCAGAGCGGGCAGACTTATTAACGTATGAAGAACATTTAACTGGAAGAAAAATTAGAGTATCTCTTAACGACAAAACCAGCAGATGCATAGCGCTCAACAACGAACTCTCACAGGGCTCGATAATGGCCCCCTTATTGTTTAACATGTACACTGCGCATATCCCAGAAACAACGTCCCGTAAGTTTATATACGTGGACGATATGGCAATAGCTTATCAATGCAAGTCTTTTGAAAAAATAGAGCAGAAATTGAACGAAGACCTAAGCCTGTTGCACCTATACTGCACCAAAATGGCATCAACAAGCGAATCCAGACAAGACAGTAAGTGTAAACATGCATCTCCATAAGAAAGAAGCTAAGAGGAAGCTGAACATATGCATGAATAACCAGACCATTAAACATGAATGTTGGAGTAAAGCTCGACCATCTAGAGGAAACAAAAGAAAACCTGAAATCTAGAAATGCCATTGTTGCCAAACTCAGCGGAACCGCCTAGGGACTTCACGCAAATACCTTGAGAACATCAGCCTTGGCGCTGGTATACAGCATGGCCGCGTATTGTGCAACTATATGGGCCAAAAGTATGCATATATAAAAAAATCGATATCCAGCTAAGAGAAACAATGAGAATAATATCGGGAGCACGTAGACCTACAACCATAGATTGGCTACCTGTACTGTCTAATATTGCACCTCCTGAAATCAAAAGAAATCAGCTACTATCAAGACAGTGTAGCAAAATACTGGCAAACCTAAACCTTCCAGTACAACAGGACCGGACACCAAAAAACCACATGAGATCAAGGTCACCACTATGGCAAACAGGTGAAGAGGTGTTTCCCCTCGTCCCAGCAAATTAATGGAAAATTTATGGAGTAGAAGCACAGTAAAGAACAGAAAACTTGTTTCTGATCTAAGCATACCAATAGTGGGCTTTAAGCTTTCCAGAAGAGTGTGGACTATGCTGAACCATGTGAGGACGACTGGCGGAAGATGCAAGGAGATGATGACAACATGGGGCCTCACGAATGACCCACAGTGCGAATGTGGGCTCAACCAATCAATGGCCCACTTGATCGAGTGTACTGTGAATGGTTTTAATGGTGAACTGGAGGATATACATAACCTCACGGACAATGCAATTGAATGGCTTAAAACATAAGTCATATTGTATTAAGTAATGCTGAAAGTGTAATTTTAATGGTGTAATGTCGTAGTCTAATTTTTCGCCTTATAGATGCCGACCGAGTAAATAAATTAATA
Source organism: Schistocerca serialis cubense (assembly GCF_023864345.2). NCBI lineage: Eukaryota > Metazoa > Arthropoda > Insecta > Orthoptera > Acrididae > Schistocerca > Schistocerca serialis. Next base: position 458,608,296 of record NC_064645.1, on the reverse strand, counting down.
AAGAAACAGGGAAAATAGCTACGATCTTTTAAAAATAATTTAGTTGTGTGATCGAAATTCAATCGACTCCTTTCGGTTTTACCCTTAAGAAAATTATATTTTACCCCTCAGTAGGCAATAACCTCCAGGCTGGGAACCAATGCAGATTTCAGTAGTATGGTCCTATGATAGTTCGCCCCTTACGAGCATAAGCTGTCAATACTACACCATGTCAATCCCAAAAAAGATTCAGCATCATCGATCGTTGGATCCTTGCCTTCTTCGGCGGCGATAACTCCACGTGTTTTCGTTGCTGTGACCTTGTTCATTTGTCTTATAATGATGCGGCCAGGTCTCTTTCACGGTGATCAGGAGGCAAAGGGTCTGGACTGAGGTGACACAGCGGCAACACATCCGCTAATGCTTCAGTTGGGCATGCTGTCACGTTGGTAGAGAGATGCTAGTCTACAACCTCTAAAGCATCCACCTGGGTTCCAGTTCTTAATAGGAGTGAGGGGCAGGTATGTAACTTGTAGAGTGCAGCAGGTGCCTGCATTGAGGGTACACGGACTGGTGAGACTCAGTAGGTACACTGATGAGCCAGAAACAATACTTTATCAGCTTCAGATACACATCACATATTTAGGAATGTGAGGCAGAAACGCTCCACTTCAGCGACACAGGCTGGTGTAGATCGTAGATGGTGGCTTCCGCACTGGCGTGAAGGAACAGCGTCAGTGATTGCCCCATTGTGCTGACGTGAGGTGCAGCAACAACCGGTGGCTTGGCAGTGGGCCGCAGTCTTGACGTCAACGGAGCTCCGTGCAGTGCTGTGATGTGATGGCGTCCTGCGGTGGCGGCGACCAAGCTCAGATTCCTAAGGCCTGGAGGAGGAAGAGGAAGAATAAGGAAGAGTGCCGTGAACGGGACACGACACGCAGCCCGCTGACAGGAGTCGGGTAGTAAGGAGTGTAGTGGCACCGAGTCCTGCGAGGAGACCCAGTGCTGGGAACGGCTGAACCAACCTGGTCTCGCTCGAACTCGCGGCTGCAGCTGGTGATGCTCAATTGGGGCGCTGTGGTGTTGCTGCAGGACTCCAAGGGTCTCTGCCTCAAAATTCGCTACTGCTTACATGGCTCCAGTGCGCACTTATTACACTAAAAGAACGCACGCAGTTCAAAAATGGTTCAAGTTGCTCTGAGCACTATGGGACTTAACATCTGAGGTCATCAGTCCCCTAGAACTTAGAACTACTGAAACCTACCTAACCTAAGGACATCACACACATCCATGCCCGAGGCAGGATTCGAACCTGCGACCGTAGCGGTCGCACGGTTCCAGACTGACGCACCTAGAACCGCTTGGCCACAACGGCCGGCCCTGCACCCAGTCACGGTGCTCATAATAAGAAGAATTTTGCAGAAGTTCGAGATGTAACGTTTAGATGAAAGCGAGATGCTTTTAATAATTTCCACAACGAAACTCTGTCTCGGAATCTGGAAGAAAACACAAAGTGATTCTGGTCATACATAAATCACACCAGTGGAAAGATACAATCAGTACCTTCACTGCCCAATAACAACGATGAAGTCACCAGTGAGAGTGCCACTAAAGTAGAGTTATTGAACATGGTTTTCCGAAACTCCTTCACCGACGAAGAGAAGTAAGTATTCCTGAATTTGAACTGCTAAGATGAGAAACATAGGAGGAGATATCCTCGGTGTCACAAAGCAGCTTAAATCACTTAATAAATGTAAGGCTTCCGGTGTAGATTGTATACGTCATGTTCATTTCAGAGTATGCTGATACAATAGCTCCATATTTAGCACATATACGAGGGTTATTCGGAAAGTAAGGAACGATCGGTCGCGAAATGGGAAATACCATGAAGATCTGATGAAACTTTGCAAAGATTTGTTAGGCACTGTTTCTAGTACACCTGTCGATCGCATCATGTCGCTCTTTTCAGTTCTGAGCTCACAGAGAGAACGTAAAGATGGTTAGCAATTAGCGATTCCCGCCAGGTATGATGGCCTAGCGAAAGACTTAGCCTGAAGCTATGCAATCCACATACAATAACTGTCATGCGTTTCGTTCTACACGACAATATTCTCGGCCGCACTCTGCAGGGGCAATGATGATGCTCCTGCAGCGTTTTCGATGGAAGGTGTTTGATCACCCACAGTACAACCCACAAATTGGCTGTTCAGATGAATCGCCGGCTATGAAGACAATATTTTGACACAGACAAAGAGCTGCAGTCCAGAATAGAAAATTGACGAAAAGCACTGGCGGCTGTCTTCCATAACGAGGGAATTGGAAAGTTGGTACAACGCTACGACAGATATCTGTCTGAGCGGCGACTGTGTAGAGAAGTAGCTGGAAGGGGTAGCTAACCGTTGCAAATAAAAGCGTTTTGATTTTCACTGTGATTTGCATTTCGTGACCTATCGTTCCTTACTTTCCGAATAGCCCTCGCATATAACCTCTCGTTCTCAGAAAGTACCTTAAGACTGGAAAATTGCTCAAGTCACACCAAGACCCAAAAAGGGAAGTAAGAGTAATCAGCTGAATTACAGGCCTATATCACTGACGTCGGTTTGCACTAGGGTTTTGGAACATACACTGTGTTCGAACATTATGAGGCACCTCGAAGTGAACGATTTATTGACACATAGCCAGGACAGGTTCAGAAGATATCGTTCTCGTGAAACACTAATAGCTCTTTAGCATGAAGTAATGGGTGTTATCGACAGGGGATGTCAAACTGATTCCATATTTTTAGCTTTCCAGAAGACTTTCGACACCGTTCCTCGCAAGCGTCTTCTAACCACACTGCGTGCCTATGGAATATCGCCTCAGTAGTGCGACTGGATTCGTGATTTCCTGTCAGTAAGATCACAATTGGTAATAACAGACGGTAAGTCATCGAGTAAAACAGCAGTAATATCCGGCGTTCCCCAAAGAAGTGTTATCGGCCCTCTATTGTTCCTGGTATATATTAAGGACATAGGACACAATCTGAGTAGCCGTCTTAGATTTCTGCTGATGATGCTATCATTTACCGTCTTGTAAAGTCGTCAGATGACCAAAGGAAATTGCAAAATGATTCAGATAACATATATGTATTGTGTGAAAAGTGGCAATTGACCCTGAATAAAGAAAAGTGTGAAGTTAATCACACGAGTACTAAAAGAAATCCGCTAAATTTCGATTACGCGATAAGTCACACAAATCTTAATGCTGTCAACTCAACTAAATAGTTAAGGATTACAATTACAAATAACCTAAATTGGAACGATCTCGTAGATAATTTTGTGGGTAGAACAAACCAAAGACAGCGATTCATTGGCAGAACACTTAGAAGGTGCTAAGGTCTGCTAAAGAGACTGCTTACAACACGCTTGTTCTCCCCATTCTGAAGTACTGCTGTGCGGTATGGAATCCGCATCAGGTGGGACTGACGGATGACTTCGAAAAAATTCAAAGAATGGCAGTTGGTTTTGTTTTATCGCGAAATAGGGGAGAAAGTGCCACAGACATGATACGTGAATTGTAGTGGCAATCATTAAAACAAAGGCGTTTTTTGATACTTCCTGGCAGATTAAAACTGTGTGCCCGACCGAGACTCGAACTCGGGATCTTTGCCTTTCGCGGGCAAGTGCTCTACCTGGCAGAACTACAGCTGTGAGTATCGGGCGTGAGTCGTGCTTCGGTAGCTCAGATGGTAGAGCACTTGCCCGCGAAAGGGAAAGGTCCCGAGTTCGAGTCTCGGTCGGGCACACAGTTTTAATCTGCCAGGAAGTTTCATATCAGCGCACACTCCGCTGCAGAATGAAAAACTCATTCTGGAAAGGCGTTTTTTGTTGCGACGGGATCTCCTCATGAAATTTCTATTACCAGTTTTCTCCTCCGATTGTGAAAACATTCTGTTGGCACCCACACACATAGGGAGAAATAATCATCACGATAATATAAGAGAAATCAAGGCTCGCTTAGAAAAATTTAAGTGCTCGTTTTTCCCGATCGCCGTTCGAGAGTGGAACGCTTTATAAACAGCTTGAAGGTGATTCATTGAATCCTCTGCCAGGCACTTTATTGTTAATAGCAGAGTAATCACTTAAATGTAGATGTAGATGTAGAAGAGCGTGGTCCTGGTGTAGTAACACCGTATGACCCACTCCAGCTGTTACGGTACAGTTTTTCAGTGACAAGGACAGGTTGCCCGCGTTGGGCTCGACCTATTGAAATAATCTATACGGTTATGTAGGTTAAGATCCGACTTATCACACAATGTAGTCATTCACCTGGTGGGCCCTCCTCTGCGAGTAATTGACGAAAAAAGCTTTCGGAATTGTGTGTGATACTCAATAACTTTCAAAAAAACGCGTTATCAAGATTGGCTGCGTGGTGTAGCGGTTAGAACATCAGCTTCGTATGGAGGAATTTGTGGGTCGAATCTCTTCAGTTAGCGTAACTTTTTTTTTTTAATTTTTGTCGAAATGACTTTGGTCATTATTGTTATTCAGTTAATTAGTTTGAATTTAATTTTTTTCTATTCCTTTGTCACGTCGTTTTAATCACCATACGAACTTTTTCATTTGTTTCATTTTTTTCTTTATATCACTCTCATTCCAATCTGAATTTCTATAAATATGAATTTAATTATATTTATCTGTTACAATATTCAGTTATGGTATTTGAAATTTCCGATCTATCGTTAAAAAACAGAAGACGCAATAATATATTTATATTGACTGTGCAATGGTATGTAGTAAGTGTTTCTCGTTCGGATGTGAAAGATTTTTGCATGGTAATCGTCATACAATCATTTAAAACACATCATACCTATTGCACTAAGAACAAATTAATAGAGATAAAGATTTAAATGAACGAAGGGTTTACAAGAAAACGAAATTCAAGCAAAATGAGAAATAAGTATAATGAACGCAATAACGAGGATGAAAAAACAGGGTGATAAAAGTTAATGAACAAAGATGTAAAGTGGAAAAATAATGATAGGAAGAAAAATGAGAGCAAATGATGAAGTTGATGTTACGATTAAAATTATGTGATTAAGGAATGGAAATTAAAAATTACATTTAAACCAGTCAGTTGAATAATTTAGATAAACATTTAAAAACAGAAAGGTTACTGCAGCTGTCGAGAATCGAACCCACATCTTCCTGCATGTGAAATTAATATCCGATACATTACATCAAGCATCTACATTAATAACGCAAATTTTAAACGCTGTTGAGTGTCACACAAAATTTCATAATTGTTTCGTCAACTGCCGGCCGGAGTGGCCGTGCGGTTCTAGGCGCTACAGTCTGGAACCGAGCGACCGTTGCGGTCGCAGGTTCGAATCCTGCCTCGGGCATGGATGTGTGTGATGTCCTTAGGTTAGTTAGGTTTAACTAGTTCTAAGTTCTAGGCGACTGATAACCTCAGAAGTTAACTCGCGTAGTGCTCACAGCCATTTGAACCATTTTTTTCGTCAACTACTCGCAGACGAGGGCCCGCCAGGGTGATGAAGTGTGATACCTGGAATCTTAACCTGCACAATCGCATGGATGGTTTCAAAAAGTCGACCCCACCGCTGGGGACCTTTCCTTGTGAGCTTGGCTTGCCTATGTTACAGTGCTCCTGCGTACATCCTGCTATGAGTCTGTAAAGACATTGCTTTCCCCGAAAGTCGATAATATCTTTTTTCCTTTTGTACACTACCTTGTCATAGTACGTATGTCTCATTTATTTCAACTATTATTTATTTGTTAATACGTCACATTGTTTCTTCATTCATTTTGCTACTGTTTTATATTTTATATTATACGAATATGAATGTTCTGGTTCTACACGCTTTGTAAATCTTTCGTTAGGCTAGGAGAAGCACTGTGTCAGAGAGAGAGCGTGCGAGTTGGGTGGTACGCGGCCGGTTCGCGGGTGGAAAAACGTGGCAAAGTTCCGCGTGAAAGACGGTGATACGCCGAGGAACAATTAATTACAGTGCGTCGGCTGTGTTAATAGGAGATCTTGCACTATTAAGCGAACAGTAAAACCTGAAAAGTATATCGAGTGTTTGCGGTGACGATTTTACAAACTGTGTGAACTTGTGACAATTAGCCATGAATCAGACACCATCGTCGTGTGGAGACACTAACTGTTAGAATTGTGTGAAAATGGAACAAACCAAAATGTTAAGTAAAAGAACAGTGCTGTGATTTGATTCAAAAATGGTTCAAATGGCTCTGAGCACTATGGGACTTAACTACTATGGTCATCAGTCCACTAGAACTTAGAACTACTTAAACCTAACTAACCTAAGGACGTCACACAACACCTAGTCATCACGAGGCAGAGAAATGTGATTTGATCAAGAAACATTTATTATATCGTCCAAACTGTCTTAAGGACGACGACGTAAATTGAACTGATGTTTAACGGTCTGTTATAGTGATAAACACATGTGACTGTTTTCCTGTGGCAACACGGTGAAATAACTGTGCGAAGTATTGGCATTAACCGGATATATATCGTGAATACTAAAGACATTGTGTAATTCCGACCTATCCGCACCGCGTGATTAATAAACTTTTAATATTGAAACGTCGCGCGCGTAACGGCAACGCACACACTGGTACTATTATTATCGCGCCATTGCTGCAAGCTGAATCGACTACAACGGAGACGTGGACCACCGCTGTAACTGGAATATTAATGAACAGGAGGATCCATCATTATCCTCACGCCACGAACCGGGATTCACTTCACACATCGTCCGCGCGGACCACCGCTGACGTCATCACACTGCCTGCAGCAACAGGTAAGACATTAAAAGAAAATTATTACGCTCTCTCTCATTTCAAAATTAAAGACAATTGCAGTTAAATTAACTATTTTAAAAATTCTGTCACAGTATCACAATTTTGTTCAGTTCCAGTAAATATTCTTTCCATTATTTCGTCTTGTTGACAGTGTTGAAAACCCTCCAAATTAAAGTTCAATTAATAATTTTATTTCATAATTCTTCTCAGACATTTTGCTGCTCATTATAATTTTATTTTAATGTTTGTTTGTAACTTCTTTTGGAGGGAATACACATTTTATTTTTTGATTAGTAAAATTAGCTACCATAAAATTTAGTAAATAAACAGCTGATGCTGTCCGCCATTACTGCTTGAAAACTGCACCCATTTTCTGATTCGCTGTCAGCTTCAAAACAAAATTAAGTATTTCGTGGGCGCCTAGCAGATGCGTGATATCTATGTAGGTCCCTACAGCAATTTGTTTTTACTTTTGCAGGTTTACTGGAATTATATTGACTTTAATTGCTCATTTGGCCCCCGTTAAAGTGATTTATCGCATCTATATAATAATTGTACTGAATTACACAATTTATTTTTTTATTATGTAAACATTGGCATACCATATTTAGATTAAAATTGACACAACGGTACATCATGGCTCCTTACATATTGTTCCATTTCTGCCAAAACTGGGTAGTGACACTACTCATTATTCAGACTTGTTCGGAGGTACTATTAGCGTCTCCGCGAACTACCACTCTGTCACAGGATGGTAGATTCATCCATCATCTCTGTATGCGTCATAGCAGCGTCGCACACATCATTATGCATACAACATTTTGCCTCCTGACGATTAACTTTATCAATGGTTTGCGCCATTTCTGATGGATCCTCTAGTGGCGTGGAACGGAACTAAGATTCGATTATTTCAACGAGTATCAGGGCGGGATGGCTGCAGACGTATACCCACAAAAAAAGAAAACCATTACCTTTATTTTATTGGTGTGATAATTAGGATATTAATGATGCCGCTAGTAAAGGCATGTCTGAAATATACGAAATACGTTATTGAGAATGTAGAGTATAATAGGTAGAGATGGAAGGATTAGCTCAAGATAGGAAAATATGGAGAAAGGCACGGACATAGAAGAAAAATTTGTGACTGACCAAATTAACCTCAGGTCCGACGTGCTTCTGCTGTAGTGTTCGCTGTCGTTACGTGCAGAAAACAAAACACCTGCGGAACCATCCTGTGCCGTTCATTCGCTACGAAGCCATCAAGTGTGTCTATTGCTGGAAGACTGCGCTTGGACTCGGCGCCGCTGACACAAACACGGGTACGACACGCGCGTCTGTCGCCGCGTGATTCATGCGGGCCCCCATCCGCGCAGAGATAGCGCCGCCAAACAAATGTCCGGCGACGACATCGATTCGTCCGCGGCGAAGGGCGGCCAAGAGCGGGTGGAAGGGCGCCGGCCGTTACGCTAGCCCAGTAGTGGGCCGCCGGAATCCGGGAGCTCAAATGGTGGAAAATACGAGGCAAACTGGTGCGCAACGCTAACAGCAGACACCTTCACGTAGCAGGCTGTACTCAGACGACCCATCAGCTGCACTGTGTTATTTCCTGATTATAGCCGGCCGCTGGTGGCCGAGCGGTTCTGGCGCTACAGTCTGGACCCGCGAGACCGCTACGGTCGCAGGTTCGAATCCTGCCTCGGGCATGGATGTGTGTGATGTCCTTAGGCTAGTTAGGTTTCAGTAGTTCTAAGTTCTAGGGGACTAATGACCTCAGCAGTTGAGTCCCATAGCGCTCAGAGCCATTTGAACCATTTTTTCCTGATTATACCTTCAAGATTCACTTAATTTATGAACTCGCAGTATACGACGGCGAATTACGTGTGATATTGATGGTACTGGAGCGTATGAGGCGTAATGGTGCTACCACATTCTTCACCTCAACTGACTCCCTAACTTCTGTTCAGGCTCTCCACTACATATGCCCAGCAGGAAAACAAGTCCAGTGGATCCACGACACCATATTAAAAAAAAAAAAAATGTTCAAATGTGTGTGGAATCTTATGGGACTTAACTGCTAAGGTCATCAGTCCATAAACTTACACACGGTTTAACCTAAATTATCCTAAGTCCTCCGAGGGAGGACTCGAACATCCGCCGAGACCAGCCGCGCAGTCCATGACTGCAGCGCTTCAAACCGCTCGGATAATCCCGCGCTGCACACCATCTTCCTGCATACAATCTGACAGGGAACTGAGCCTGTATCTTCAGATACCTCACTGTTGAGTTACGGGATCAAGTGTCCAGGGAAAGAAAATAGGGTAAAGCTGAGGAATAATAATTACACACGACGAGGCAGGAGGAATACTTTCTATGTTCCTTCAGATAGAGTACTGACGCATCGATTCCTCTTCCGGTGAGATTCCCCTCCACTGTGCAGAACTTCTCGTGTACCGGTATCAGCGTACCTCATTTTAACAGAATGCACTTTATACAAAAATATGAAATACATATCTGGTAAACAAGGTGTATGAGACACGCGAAATACCTTCACACTTAAAGAAGAACATGGTAATTCCAAACCCAAAGAAAGCAAGTGTTAACAGGTGTGAAAAGTCACGGGTGCAAAATAGTGACACGAATTATTTACAGACGGATGGAGAAACTGGAAGAAGACGACCTCGGGGACGATGAGTTTGTATTCCATAGAAATATTGGAACACGTGAGGCAATACTGCCCTGCGACCTATCTTAGGAGAGGCAACGCTACGTTTCTAGCGTTTGTAGACTTATAGAAAGCTTTTGACAATGTTGACTGGAATGGAATCTTTCAAATTCCGAAGGTGGTACGGGTAAAATACAGGGAGCGAAAGGTTATTTACAGTTTGTACAGAAACCAGATGGCAGTTATAAGAGTCGAGGGGCATGAAAGGGAAGCAGTGGTTGGGAACGGAGTGAGACAGGGTTGTAGCCTATCCCCGATGTTATTCAAAATGGTTCAAATGGCTCTGAGCACTATGCGACTTAACTTCTGAGGTCATTAGTCGCCTAGAACTTAGAACCTAACTAACCTAAGGACATCACACACATCCATGCCCGAGGCAGGATTCGAACCTACGACCGTAGCGATCACGCAGTTCCAGACTGTAGCGCCTAGAACCGCACGGCCACTCCGGCTGAACCCGATGTTATTCAATCTGCATATTGAGCAAGAAGTAAAGGAATCAAAAGAAAATTTTGGAGCAGGAATTAAAATCCATGGACAAGCAATAAAAACTTTAAGGTTCGCCGATGACACTGTACTTCTGTCAGAGACCTAGAAGAGCAGTTGAACGGAATGGACAGTGTCTACAAAGGAGGATATAAGATGAACAGCCGGCCGGTGTGGCCGTGCGGCTAAAGGCGCTTCAGTCTGGAACCGCGTGACCGCTTCGGTCGCAGGTTCGAATCCTGCCTCGGGCATGGGTGTGTGTGATGTCCTTAGGTTAGTTAGGTTTAATTAGTTCTAAGTTCTAGGCGACTGATGACCTCAGAAGTTGAGTCGCATAGTGCTCAGAGCCATTTGAACCATTTTAAGATGAACATCAACAAACGCAAAACGATGATAATGGAATGTAGTCGAATTAAATCAGGTAATGTTGAGGGAATTAGGTTAGGAAATGAGACACTTAGAGTTGTAAATGAGTTTTGCTATTTGGGGAGCAAAATAACTGACCATGGTCGAAGTAGAGAGGATATAAAATGCAGACTATCAGTGGCAAGGAAGGCATTTCTGAAGAAGAGAAATTTGTTAACTTCAAGTATAGATTTAAGTGTCAGGAAGTCTTTTCTAAAAGTATTTGTATGGAGTGTAGCCATGTATGGAACTAAAACATAGGCAATAAATAGTTTAGACAAGAAGAGAATAGAAGGTTTCGAAATGTGGTGCTGCAGAAGATTACTAAAGATTAGATGGGTAGACCACGTAACTAACGAGGAGGTACCGAATAGAATTGGGGAGAAGAGGAATTTGTGGCACAACTTGACTAGAAGAAGAGATCGGATGGTAGGACACGTTCTGACGCATCTGACGCATCAAGTGATCATCAACTTTGTATTGGAGGGTAGCACGAAGGGTGTAGAGAGAGACCAAGGCATGGATACACTAAACAGTTTCAGATTGTAGTAGTTTCTCGGAGATGAAGAAGTTGCACAGCATAGAGTAGCATGGAGAGCTGCATGAAACCAGTCTCAGGACTGAAGACCACAACAACAAGAAGGACATAAAAATATGAAGCCAGTAGGTGGCTTAGCAGTTGATTTACATTCCATTTTAGGAGATGACGAAACGCATGTGATCCGAGTTCATGAGTCTGTGTAGCATCTTGTTTCAATAAAGATTATTAGGTAGAACTTTTTAGTGTGTTTTCCTGGTGGTGATCTCAATCTTTTCTTTTGACAGTAATCAGCAGGTGACAGTTGACCGTTACAGTATTTTAGTTAATATGTAGGTACCAATGATGTGAGTCGCTTTGGATCAGAAGAGATGAAGTTTTTGCGAAGAACCTAACGGTGTTCCGAAAAGATAGGCAAAGCACATTTGGCGGTGGCGTGTTTGTGGCTGTTAGAGGTAGTTTATCTTGACGCTAAATTGAAGTAGATAGTCCTGTGAGTTAATATGAACAGAGTTCATTGTTGGCAACCGGAATAAAATAACAATTGGATACTCTTACCAACCTACTAACTCACATGATGCAGTTGCTGAAAGATTCAAAGAAAACTTGAGTTTAATTTCAAACTCGTACCCGACTCATACAATTATAGTTGGTGATGACTTTATTTTGCCCTCGGTATGTTGCTGCAAATACATGTATAATCAAGAGGTGCGGATAAAACAACATCCGAAATTGTGCTAAACGCATTCCCTGAAAATTATTTTGAGCAGTTCATGACGCCACGTGGGTAGTTGGGTTGTTTGGGGAAGGAGACCAGACAGCGAGGTCATCGGTCTCATCGGATGAGGGAAGGACGGGGAAGGAAGTCGGTCGTGCCCTTTGAAAGGAACCATCCCAGCATTTGCCTCGAACGATTTAGGGAAATCACGGAAAACCTAAATCAGGATGGCCGGACGCGGGATTGAACCGTCGTCCTCCCGAATGCGAGTCCAGTGTCTAACCACTGCGCCACCTCGTTGGGTACAAAAGGCGGGTAGTAAACGATTGTGAAAACATACTGGACCTGTCACCATCAAATAATCCTGAGCTAATAACAAGCATCAAAACGGATATGGGGATCAGTTAACACAGGGTTGTTGTAGCGAGACTGAATATTGTAAGCCCTATTTTTCCAAAAATAAACGAGAAACATACCTATTCAAAAAAACAGATAAAAATTTGCTTGACACCTTTCTGAGAGTCAATCTGCACTCCTTCCAAATTAACAATGTAAATGTAGAGCAGATGGGACTTCAGTTCAAAGAAATAGTATCGGCAGTAATTGAGTGATTCATACCGAATAAACTATAAAACAGCGAAGCTGATCTCCCTTCGTACACAAGACGTGTCAGAACACTGTCACAGAAAAAGCGGAAAAGACATGTCAAATTTAAACGGACGTAAAATCTCCAAGACTGCCGATCTGTTACTGAAGCTCTAAATTTAGCACGGACTTCAGAGCGAGATGTTTATAATGGTTTCCACAACGAAACTTTATCTCGAATCCTGGCAAGAAATCCATAGAGATTCTGGTCGTAAGTGAAGCATGCTATCGAGCAGACACAACGAATGCATTCTCTGCGCGATAGCAATGGAAACACTATCGACGACAATGCTGCCAAAGCAAAGGAACTAAACACACAGTAGAAGACGAAGTACATATTCCGGCATTCGAATCAAGAACAGACGCCAACATGAGTAACGTAGTTATCTTCGGAGTAGTGAAGCAACTTAAAACACTTAACAAAAGCAAGTCTTCCGGCTTAGACGGTATACCAGTTAGGTTCCTTTCAGAGTAATCTGATATATTGGCTGTATTCTTAACAATCCTATACAACCGTTCGCTTGACGAAAGATCCGTACACAAAGAGTGGAAAGATGCACAGGTCACACCAGTATTCAAGAAAGGTAGTATTACAAGATTATATCATTAACGTCGATATACAGCAAGCTTTAGGACATATATTGTGTTCGAACATTGCAAATTACCTCGAAGAAAACGGTCTACTGACACACAGACAACACAGATTTAGAAAACATCGTCCTTGTGAAACACAACTACCTTTTTACTCACACGAAGTGTTGAGTGCTGTTGACAGGGATTTCAAATTGATTCCGTATTTCTGGATTTCCAGAAGGCTGTACCATATAAGCAGCTTGTAGTGAAATTGCGTGCATGTGAAATATCGTCTCAGTTATGTAACTGGATTCGTTATTTCCTGTCGGAGAGGTCACAGTTGGGTGTAACTGACGGAAAATTATCGAGTAAAGCAGAAGCGATTTCTGGCGTCCCCCAAGGTAGCGCTATACGGCCTTTGCTGTTCCTTGTGTATATAAACGTTTTAGAAGACTATCTAGGAATACGTCTTACGTTGTTTGCAGACGGCGTTTACGTATATCGACCAGTAAAGTCATGAGGAGATGGAAACAAATTGCGAAACGATTTAGGAAAGATATCTGTAAGGTGCAAAAATTGGTAATTGACCGTAAATAACGAAAAGCGTGAGGTCATCCACATGAGTGCTAAAAGGAATTTGTTAAGGGGACCACACCCTGACCATCTAACCCATGTTAATTTCGGCAAGTATTTGACCCATTTCTGATGAAACTTTTTGATGCAGGACCTTAATATTTTTACTGTATGTTACATGATGCTAATAGAGCCAACTATACTAAAATCTACTTTATCCATTTTATAGTTTTTAAGAAATACTTCTTTAAATTTATCAACAAAAAATATTAAGTTTTCTCTGCAGAAAATAATTTTTGTGATCTTCCTAATGGGGGAATATTAATGAATGTAGTACTAAAGGTGGCTTTTTATGTTATGCAGAGTCTCTGAAAATTTCTTTCATTTATCTATGATAGTTTCTGATATAATGGGGCATATGTACTGAAAATTTTAGTTTGCGGGAAATGGAATTTAAAAAAAAAACTTTTGGAATTTGTTACCTTCAGTTAATTAAAACTCTCGTGCTGCATATGATGGCCTTTCTTTGGCCTCTAGCAGGTCTTCCAGCTTCTTTTTCATCCTCCTGGATGTTTGTCTAGCTTTCTTGGCCATTTTAGATGCAGACCTGTCTGCATCGGCTCTCCTCATTTTATCGCAGTGTTGCAGCCAGTGATCAAATTTGCACCAGGATTAATTTCCAGCTTTTTCAGTATCCAACACTTTCCAATATTACCACAACTGAATGTAATAACAGCATCATGAACTCCTAGTTTCATTATATGCATGCCTACAAATACAGTTTTTGGAAGGCGGTTTCCAAATTATGCTGTAGAAACATTCATTTGGGTCCTGTGTCTGTGTCCGCAGCTCGTGGTCGTGCGGTAGCGTTCTCACTTCCCGCGCCCGGGTTCCCGGGTTAGATTCCCGGCGGTGTCAGGGATATTCTCTGCCTCGTGATGACTGGGTGTTGTGTGATGTCCTTAGACTAGTTAGGTTTAAGTAGTTCTAAGTTCTAGGGGACTGATGACCATAGATGTTAAGTCTCATAGTGCTCAGAGCCATTTGAACCATCCTGTTTCTGCCCATGCACACATTTCCTTAGAAGGTCAGGGTGAGCCAAGTCTCTGAAAATAGGTTTAATTGCTGTAATAACAGCATCAGGAAGAGAATGCTGGTGAGAATATGATTCACCAGTTTCCTGAGCCCTATTGTAGTTGCACCACGAATTTTCTCCTGATGAGCACAATCCATGGATGGTACGGCTCATAACCAGCAGAGGACTAATGGAAGAATATTGCCCAAACATCTCTCTTCATTGCCTCCAGATTTCTTTATTTCTCCTAATTGCCTGCCCATAGTATATCTGCAAGTTTTCTATTCCAGTTTTAGTTAACCGACCCTGTTCGGTCAACAATTTTCTACCTTCTAATTTTTTTCCTCTCATATCAACAGTTAGTTTTCTCAGCCTTGTCCCCAAACGCTTTTGAACATGGCCTACACATTCTATTTTGCTAATAATGGCATCTCCATATGGATCTGAGGTGACAGTGGATGGGTTGACAGTGGGTGACAGAAAAGTGGGCGTGGCACGCAAACACACATGGTAGGAAAATGCTCTTTAAATGCTCGAAAAATTATTTTTCAGCAAAGTCCTTTTCAGAGTACTTAAATAAAACCTTAATCTATCGAAATATCATGAAAACCGAAAATCGATTTTTTTCGACCTGAACTACGGTGTGATCCCCTTGAACTTCAGTTACACTATAAATCAGTCAAATCTAAAGAGCGTAAATTCAACGAAATATCTGGGAATTACTATTACGAATAACTTAAAGTGGAAGGAACACAAAAAAAGCAAAGATGGCGTTTTATTGGGAGGACACTTAGAAAATGTAACAGATCTACTAAAGGGCCTCCTTTACTACGCTTATCCGTCCTCTTTTAGAACAGTCCAGCGCGGTGTGGGATTCTTACGAGATAGGATTGACGGAGCATATCGAGAAAGTTCAAAGAAGGGGAGCATGTTTTTTATTATCGCGAAATAGGGGAGAGACCGTCACTGAAATGATCCAGGCTTTGGGCTGGATATAATTAAAACAAATTTCTCTTCCGAATGAGGTGCAATATTTAACTTTTTTTTAGTGTGATGGGTGTAAGGTGATTAACAAACTGGCGAAAGGGTGCAATTGAAAGACGTAGATGTAGAGAAAGCGGGGACGACTGCGCCACGTGCCGCTTTCAGTTCTGCTTCAAAAGCGTTTCATTAAGGAGCCCCTGACGTTGCGCACATCAAGTCATCCCGGCCCGCAGAGTGCTTATCCAGCACGTCTCGGCGCCGACAGGAGGGCGCGTTGAACAGGTAGCCTGGGCCACTGCTCTGCTGTCCGTGGCAGAAATTGGCTTTCTTTATGCGGCGCCGCTATCTGGCGTGTACATCGCTGTCTGCCGCCTGCTCAATTGCGCGCATCTCGTGTTTGCATCTCGGATGTCTGCCAGGGCCGCCGGAGAGAGGGGGAGAGAGAGAGAGAAGCGGGGATGCAAACACGAGATAGCCGCGCTGCGCAGCGCTTCGCCTGACACTTGCCTGAATACACGCCGCCTGTCGGACTCTGCGCGACAAGTGTGTGCTACTCCTGTTACGTCATCCGACGTTCAGTGTCTGCTACAGAGGTCTAACGACCTGTCTTCTCTCTACGGTAGTTCCTTATCAATTCATTCAGATCTGACAGCTTTGTCTCCTGGCCACAAACCCTTGAAGAATGTTTCATCCAATGTAAAATGGTTCAAGTGGCTCTGAGCACTATGGGACTCAACTGCTGAGGTCATTAGTCCCCTAGAACTTAGAACTAGTTAAACCTAACTAACCTAAGGACATCACAAACATCCATGCCCGAGGCAGGATTCGAACCTGCGACCGTAGCCGTCTTGCGGTTCCAGACTGCAGCGCCTTTAACCGCACGGCCACTTCGGCCGGCATCCAATGTAAAAACAAAATGTCAGCATATACTCTCCGGGAATAGTAACCAATAAAACCGCTCAATTTATTATGCGTTTCTAGGTCCACTACTAGTTGCCATAAACACTCATTTCAGTCAGTCAGGAACACGAAATTATACGTGATAATATCACAGATAAGTTTCTCAAAACCGAAGGAAATTATGGATATCATTTTCTGTTAGTAAACATATGGCATGGAGGAGGAAGAAGTTTTCCAAGGCACTAGGGTTCAATTTTACACCATGAATATAAATGACATTGGCAGTCGCTTCAGTATCAGGGTTAGTTTCGAGACTGCCGGCAGTGGTGGCCGAGCGGTTCTAGGCGCTTAACTCTGGAACCGCTACGGTCGCATGTTCGAATCCTGCCTCGGGCATGAATGTGTGTGATGTCCTTAGGTTAGTTAGGTTTAAGTAGTTCTAAGCTCTAGGGGACTGATGACCTCAAATGTTGAGTCCCATGGTACTCAGAGCCGTTTGAATCACCATTTAGTTTCGAGACTTTCTTGAAAAGCTTCTTGAAACACAGGTAAACAGACCACCGTACCTGCTGCATCGGTACGAATCGTTTCACACACTGCTCCACTTGACACTATTGCCAGAGACTGTCAGCTGCTTCAGTGGCGTTTGGAACTGTACAAGTTCTAGCTACACCTTCTGCGCCAGCGTCTCTTCTAAATTCTGAATCTTCTGCGTACTATTCTGTGACCTCTTCGCAACACTTCATTACATGATCAGTCGTAACTTCGCCTGTCATGGAACTACACCAATTCCATGACGTCATACCTATTCATCTAAAAGAAATATTCACGAACGTCAGAGTGATCCCTCTAACTGAATAAATCAACTAATAATGAGTAAATAACAAGCCTAAACTGTTTCCGCCACTTTGCATATTCTCAGTAAATGTCCAACATGTGCACTATTAGCGGAAATAATTTATATTATCTCAGTGGTTAGTGGTTTTTAGGTATTTTCTGACGCAATATTATGTGAAATGTTCGTTTTTCACTAGAAAAAGCTTTTCACAGCATACAATGAGTAAAATTTAACGTAACTAGAAACTGAATTCAGCCTACTTGCTTACATGTACGAAGCGGAAGAAAACTGGCTGCAAATATGCTTACAAACAGCTCTCTTATTGTTCAAATGTGTGTGAAATCTTATGGGACTAAACTGCTAAGGTCATCAGTCCCTAAGCTTACACACTATTTAACGTAAATTATCCTAAGTACAAACACAGATACCCATGCCCGAGGGAGGACTCGAACCTCCGCCGGGAGGCTCTCTTATAGATTATACCTTTGTAAAGTAGGGAATAGTTAGAAATGTATTTGCTCATTGCGAATTCTTCGACAGCAGATGTATGAGGTACAGATGTACCACCTATAAGTGATGAGGGTCAAACTGAATCTAATACACCATCTACGGAAGAAGCACCGTATCAGAATTTAGCTAGTCGTGACACTTTCAGAGTCTGATGAAAGATCGAGCATACAAACAAAATAGAAAGACTGCAACAGGTACCTCATTTAGAAAAGTGTTTGAAGATCATTCTAGAAAGCAGAAGGTGAAACGGGAAAAGAAAACCAAAAGCAACAAGACAAATCTGTTTTAAGAAGAATGTGGTTCGCCTGGAAAAGTGGAAGACAAAACTTGCGAGGCTTTATATTATTCAATGAGGATGTTTACTGTTAAAATGAAGGCAAAGAAAAACAAATTAGGCCAGCCTCTCTAAATCGGTAAAGCGATGCCGAATACGAATGATTTTCGTCAGTGCGAAATGACATTTCTTCGGCCGCAGCGATGTCGAAGATTTGATGTGTTACTGGATTCCTGATATTCACAGTACATCCGTGAAATGGTCGTATGGGAAAATTCCCACTTCATCGGTACCTATAAGATTCTGTTCGAAATGGTTCAGATGGTTCAAATGGCTCTGAGCGCTATGGGGCTTAACATCTGTGGTCATCAGTCCCCTAGAACTTAGAACTACTTAAACCTAACCAACCTAAGTACATCACACACATCCATGCCCGAGGCAGGATTCGAACCTGCGACCGTAGCAGTCGCGCGGTTCCGGACTGAGCGCCTGAACCGCTAGACCACCGCGGCCGGCTTCGAAATGGTTCAAATGGCTCTGAGCACTATGGGACTTAACATCTGAGGTCATCAGTCCCCTAGAACTTAGAACTGCTTAAACCTAACTAACCTGCCGGCCGAAGTGGCCGTGCGGTTAAAGGCGCTGCAGTCTGGAACCGCAAGACCGCTACGGTCGCAGGTTCGAATCCTGCCTCGGGCATGGATGTTTGTGATGTCCTTAGGTTAGTTAGGTTTAACTAGTTCTAAGTTCTAGGGGACTAATGACCTCAGCAGTTGAGTCCCATAGTGCTCAGAGCCATTTGAACCTAACTAATCTAAGGACATCACACACATCCATGCCCGAGCCAGGATTCGAACCTGCTACCGTAGCAGTCGCGCGGTTCCGGACTGAAGCGCCTAGAACCGCTCGGCCACCGCGGCCGGCTAAGATGCTGTGATCCTTCGCTCGTGCGCCAAGTGTAACTCCACGTTCAGTCTCACTTAAATCTTGATAACCTGCCACTGTAGCAGCAGTAATCGATCTAACAACTGCGCCAGGCACTTGTTATCTTTTGCAGTGAACACGTGGTGTGTCGTGGGGCGATCACTCTGTTTTTAAAATAATTGAAAAGCCACGATCGCTTTAATTGTTTATTAGATGACCGGTTTCAGCACTCTGAAGGTGCCATCATCAGATCTGTGAAGGTATAAGATAACAGGTTTGAGGGAAGGCTTACATGAGTTAACTATATACATTACAATTATTACAGAACCACATACCTGAAACGTGGATTAACATTTATAAAACCATATGGTCATCATGGCATATGAGGCACACCATCTGATAAAATAATTGTCACAACCAATAAAAAATAATAAATCTACTCTCATGGTCGTTCTTTCCATAAAATATAAAACTGAAGTCATCAGATAAAACTACCACTGCTCACCTAACACCGGTCGGCATCATCACTGATCTATTCAGCGGAAGGCTTACCTACTGTGATTCTAGCGGTTCACAACCGGCCACCAGATAGCGCTGTCCAAGCAGCGCATACATAGTCCCACGGTATAACTACTCATTACTACTAAAACACAACTTTACTATAACTGCTTGTTACATACCCATGCACCCGCATTTGCGCATGCATTTCCTGTACCTACTACAATCACTATAAAGTACGTCAATTGCAAAGTAAAAGCATCTGAGGCACAGACATTATCCATTATCGCCTTACAAAACTACATATTACGATTTACCTTTATTCATATAAGGACGCCAGGAATATGCACACAGAAGGCTGTTCATAACACGACTTAGGTACAATGTGACGATCGATAAATACCTGTATGCTGGGTGTTATCTGTCTAGGCACTATGGTCTTAGGTATTGTAAGCGCTAAAAAAGAACATATTTACTTGCTATAAAGTCTCTCACCATCGATACATTCGGTACGAATCCACTACGAAAACCTGCATAGGCACATGCAATTAAGGAATGCCAGGTCAGAAGCAAACCGAAGGGCACAAGAACAGCGGGGAAAAGACATGCAGACCAAGATGCACCGTGACTCCACGTACGGTCCCGTCGGCATGCCACTCGTTTCGTCCATGGGCCTCACCTAATTGGGAATAATGACTAACTACGTTACTATGATACCAAACCACAAGCGTTCTAGCTTCATACAAAAATATATCTGTAAAATATAAAGTAAATAAAATAAGAACGTAACGAAGAGACGCTGGCGGGCAATGGTAATCATTGAGTAAAGTTTTACTGGCGAAGCTGACCAACTACACTTCAAGCCTTATAAAAAATGTATTTACTTTACCAAGGTAGGCCCTCCTAAAAGACATATAAATAACAGCAGTAGTATTCTAAAGATGGCTTTCCGAGCATAATAGATACACATTACGCATCACAATGTGTGAATAGGTCGCACAGGGTGTCTAGAGCACCGCATCAAATATGCCAAGGAAATTATGATCCGCCGATTCTAACTGGTCGTTCAACAATTTGCTCGGAAACCTCTTTCTGTTTTTGTAAATTTGGATGTTTTCCAAAACGCTGAGTTGAGTTATCTTATGTAAGAGCGCAGCGCAGCGTCGTATTATGCCTAGTTGCATGTCGCTGTAATTGAAAACGCATGCCTGTACCAGTTTTTTTGGCGCTTCAGAGTATATTTCCGTATAGGGGAGACATTGTAATTGAGAGCCACAAGCCCAGCGATAAATACGACACTGCAGTACCGCTGTCGTTAAGAAGAACGACGCAGTGCTCTTTCGGACATACGTAGCGAATGTATCTTTCAAAGCTCAAGAAAATAACTTCTTGCCTTGTGCCCCACTGTCGCTGGCGCAGGCTTTCAGTGTGAAGCAGGTAGCCTCTCGACCGGAAGAGCCCCGCGGTACCATTCTGCGGTGCGGCGGTGCATCCTCGGCTGGTCGGCGTGGCCGCTAATAATTTAGCGAGCCGGCCGGTTCTCGACGCAGCGAGAGCGTCCTGCGTCCTAGGCGGGCAGAGCCGCTCCTCTTCGCTATATCTGGGACACCTGCCGCCGAGGAGGAGCAAGAGGAAAAGGGGGCCCCCGCGCCCCACCGCCTCCAGTCTTCTCCACTGAGCCCGGCCAGTAATTATTCATATCAGCAATCTGCAAAGTAAAAGGAACCCCTTCTCTATTACGTCAAAGCCGAGCAGCCTCGGTGGGGCAGGGTGGAGGGGAGTGCTTTGGGCGCCTCAGTGGCGGGGAAGGGAGGCGTCGTCCGCTTTCTTTTCTTCCGCCTGCGCCTCTCTTCTTTGCTACTTAGCTCCAGAAAAGCGCGCCCGCGAGAGACACTGCGAGCTCCTCAGCGCCGCCTACCACCGCACTGTGGTGCTCTCTGAGCAGCGCTCTGCTAATGGTAAGGGGCCGTCGACTCGTCCAGCTGAACACATACCTAGTACCTCACTTCAGCTACGTCCCTCTCAAGCGTAGCCTCGTCGCTGTATAGAAGCAGGCGCTATAGATGTACTGTAGTGTCTCAAGATGTGGATGCCAGACAATATGGCCTCCAGCTTGATACCACCTTCAACATCTACATATATACTCCACTAGCCACCAAGCGGTGTGTGGCGGAGGCCACAATTGGCGCCGAAGTCATGTTTTCCCACCCCTCTGTTCCACTCGCAGGAACGCACGAGGGAAAAGCGACTGTCTGATCGCCTC
This sequence comes from Schistocerca serialis cubense, assembly GCF_023864345.2. NCBI lineage: Eukaryota > Metazoa > Arthropoda > Insecta > Orthoptera > Acrididae > Schistocerca > Schistocerca serialis. Next base: position 458,586,564 of record NC_064645.1, on the reverse strand, counting down.
AGTACAAGCTGTAATTTCCCTTATCTTTGAATGGTGATCACTGCGCGATTTGAAAGTTGGTGATAATAGTATATGCTCTACATCTTCGGCGATGATCGGATTTCGGAATTTAGTGAGCAGCCCCTTCCGTTTTGCGCGTCGTCTATCTACAATTGTGTCCCACTTCAAAGTTTCTATGAGATCTGTAATGCTCTCGTGATGGCTAAATGTACCAGTCACGAATCTTGCCGCTCTTCTTTGGACCTCCTCAATCTCTTGAATCAGACCCAACTTGTAAGGGTCCCATACAGACGAACAATACTCTAAGACTGGACGAACTAACGAATTGTAAGCAATTTCCTTTGCTGAAGGACTGCATCGCTTCAGGATTCTACCAATAAACCGCAATCTAGAGTTCGCCTTTCCCGTTACTTGTGTAATCTGATAATTCCATTTGAGATCATTCCCAATAGTTACGCCCAGATACTTGACACCGCTTCCAAAGACTAGGCATTTATTTTGTACTCGTACATTAATGGGGATTCCTTGTTATACGGAGTAGGTTACACTTACTAAAATTGACAGTCATTACACCACGCATTTATTTTCTGCAAATCCTCACTGATTTGTTCACAGCTTTTGTGTGATACTACTTTCCTGTAGACTACAGCATCATCGGCAAACAGTCCGATGCCGCTGTCAATACCATCAACCAGACTGTTTATGTGAATCGTAAAAAGCAGCGGACCTATTACGCTGCCCTGAGGCACACCTGAAGTTACACTTGTTTCTGTTGAAGTCACCGGATTCAGGACGACTTACTGCTCTCTGTCTGTTAAAAAACTTTCTATCCAACCGCATATCTCATCGGACAGACCGTAAGCGCGCACTTTTTGGAGCATGCGACAGTGCGGAACTGAGTCGAACGGCTGGCCGCGGTGGCCGATCCGTTCTAGGACCTTCAGTCCGGAACCTCACGACTGTTACTGTCGCAGGTTCGAATCCTGCCTCGGGCATGGATGTGTGTGATGTCCTTAGGTTAGTTAGGTTTAAGTAGTTGTAAGTTCTAGGAGACTGATGACCTCGGATGTTAAGTCTCATGGTGCTCAGAGCCATTTGAACCATTTGAGTCGAACGGCTTTCGAAAGTCTAGAAATTTGGCATCAACCTGGGAGCAGGTATATAGAGCCTGTTGTATATCATGCACAAAAAGGGCCAGCTATGTGTCGCATGACTGCTGTTTCCTGTTTCTGCAGACCAGTCTAGAAAGGTCATTATGTCTGAACACAAAATATGTTTCATGATTCTACAACAAATAGATGTCAGTTAAGTTGGCTGGTAATTATGTGCATCAGATTTTCTCCCCTTTTTATAGATTGCTATGACCTGGGCCTTGTTCCAGTCCCGTGGAACTTTCCGCTGTTCCAATGATCTCTGATAGATGATGGATAAGAATCTTGATTCACTTTCGGAACACAATACAGCAACGATTCTCCTTGAGATGCGCTCAACATGTCCTGAGTAGATATCCAGGGATAGGTGGTTCCAGATGTACAGGTCACACAGAACTCGTCAATGACGGACCAATGGTAAGTGGGAGCGTAACTGGCGCACTGGTCCGTGTTTCGTCGGCTGCAGATCAGGTGAGTCTGTTGGCCGAGACGTCAGAGTGATTTCACTGTTATGCTCCTCAGAACCCTGTACTACGATGTTGGCCTTGTGTCAAGGACCATTATACTGCTAGGAGGCGGCAGGCTATCTACATCATACTCCACAAGTCCCGTAATGGTGTGTGGCGGAGGGTACTTTCTGTACCACTGTCTCAACCCTCCAACCCTGTTCCACTCGCGAATGTTGCGTGGGAAGAATGATTGACGGTAAGCCTCTGTACTGGCTCTAATTTCTCGAATGTTCTCCTCGTGGTCAACACGCAAGATGTATATGGGCGTATGTAATATGTTGTCTGACTGGTCCTGAACAGTGCTGTCCTGAAATTTCAGTGGTAAATCTGCCAGTGGAGTTTGTTTAGCATCTCAGTAACGCTCTCTCGCCAACTAAACGATCCCGTGACGAAATGCGCCGCTCTTCGTTGGACCTTCACTATCTCCTCTATTAGTTCTACCTGATAGGGATCGCAGATAGATGAACAACACTCAAGAATCGGGTGAATAAGCGCCTTATAAACCATATCCTTCGTGGACGAGTTACATTACCTTAAGATTCTTCCGATGAATATGAGTCTTGTGATTGCTTTTCTCACTATCTGTTTTATATGGTCATTCTCTTTATAGTTACGCCTAGATAGTTTACGGTAGATGCTGTCGTCAGCTGTTTGTCATCAGTAGTGTAGCTGTACAGTTGTGGATTTCTTTTCCTATGTATACCAATATGTTACATTTATTTACGTTCAGGGTCATATGCCAGAGTCTGCACCAGTCATCAATTCTCTAGAGGTCGTTCTGCAAGAGTAACTTCAGGTGTGCCCCAGGACAGCGTAATAGGTCCTCTGCTCTTTACGATTTACATAAACGATCTGGTTGATGGTATTGACAGCGGCCTTAGACTGTTTGCTGATGATGCTGTAGTCTACAGGGAAGAAGTATAACACGAAAGTTGTGAACAAATCAATGAGGATTTGCAGAAAATAAATGCGTGGTGTAATGAGTGGCAGTTATCTCTCAATATTAGTAAGTGTAGTCTACTGCGTATAACAAGGCGAAAATCCCCATTAATGTATGAGTACAAAATAAATGATCAGTCTTTGGAAGCGGTAACATCAGTCAAGTATCTGGGTGTGACTATTCGAAATGATCTCAAATGGAATGATCAAATTACACAAGTAACGGGTAAGGCGAACTCTAGACAGCGGTTAATTGGTAGAATCCTGAAGCGATGCAGTCCTTTAACAAAGGAAATTGCTTACAATTTGTTAGTTCGTCCAGTCTTAGAGTATTATTCGTTTGTATAGGACCATTGCCAGTTGGGTCTGATTCAAGAGACTGAGAAGGTCCAAAGAAGAGCGGCAAGATTCGTAACTGGTACATTTAGCTATCGCGAGTGCATTACAAATCTCATAGAAAGTTTGAAGTGGGACACACTTGCAGACAGACGACGCGCTAAACAGAAGGAGCTGCTCTTTAAATTCCGAAATCCAATCTGCACCGAGGATGTAGAGCACATATTATTACCACCAACTTTCAAATCGCGTAATGATCATCATTCAAAGGTAAGGGAAATAAGAGCTCGTACTGAGGCGCTAAGACAGTCGTTTTTCCCTCGCGCGATCGGCGAGTGGAACAGAGGGGGGAGGGGGGGCGGGAATATGACTTTGGCGCGAATTGTGCCCTCCGCCATACACCGCTTGGTGGCTAGCGGAGTATATTTGTAGATGTAGATGTAGATAGTACGGACGCTTAGGCGAGCGTCCCTCACAGCATAACACTGACCCCATTGGCCTGCGTCTGTGGTGCAGTGCATGTCGCGAGTAGCCCATTCGCCCCAGAGAGTAACCAGACACGACCATCGATTAGGTTTAACAAGAAACGTGATTCATTCGACCAGACAACACGTTTTCGCTAAACCACAGCCAAGTCCTGATGATCTTATGTCCACCGCCGTCGCACTTCACTATATCGTTGGGTCGAGGCGACAAGACATGGGGCTCTTCTACTGCAGAGACTCATGTTCGTCAATATGCTCTCAACAGCTCCAAAACACTTTTGGACGCACCTGCGTTATACGCTGTCTTCAGATATGCCACAGATCACAGCCGATCCTAGTTTTCAGAGGAAGCAAACCTCCGACCGCCACGATCTGTAATGATGTATGGACGTTCAGTACCCAGTCGCTTAATCACGGTTTTATCGTCCTAAAGGCTCTTTCCATAAAAGCTGACGCCAGCAGCACGCGAATCGCCTGACAGCTTCGCCGCCTCCGAGTTGATGGTGTACGGGCGCTGGGAAACAACAATCTGCACTTTGCCAAAGTCGATTACGTCAATGGATATCACCTGCTGCGTCCAGTACGGTCGTTTTATTTCTGCGTAGCTTACATACAGTCCTTACGTATCAGATTTCCATAACGTCAAGAGGCAGCATTAAACGTTCCGGTAGGCAGCGGTCACAATCTTTTGGCTCTTGGACGGACACATTACATATGTGTATAGATTATTTTTCCTAAATCTTTGTAAGAAATTTAAATATGTAGATGACTTTAAACAAGGCTTTTTATGAATTCTGCTACTTCTGTAAGCCTATTATATAAATTTTGTATTACGAAGAGAAATGATAGCTTTATAGATTAACGCTAGATACAGAAAAGCACGAGGAAGTTATAACCCTACCACAACTATTGTAATTTGTATACTTTTACCTAAATAACAGGAAACACTGTCTCTATGTTACCACGTATAACCCTCTTACTAAATTTGGGTTTAGTTTCCAAATAAAGTACACTATGGGAAGATAATGGAATGTAGACGAATTAAGTCGGGTGATGCTGAGGAAATTAGATTAGGAAATGAGACGCTTAAAGTAGTAAAGGGGTTTTGCTATTTGGGGAGCAAAATAACTGATGATGGTCGAAGTAGAATGGATATAAAATGTAGACTGGCAATGGCAAGGAAAGCGTTTCTGAAGAAGAGAAATTTGTTAACATCGAGTATAGATTTAAGTGTCAGGAAGTCGTTTCTGAAAGTGTTTGTATGGAGTGTAGCCATGTACGGAAGTGAAACAGGGAAGATAAATAGCTTAGACAAGAAGAGAATAGAAGCTTTCGAAATGTGGTGCTGCAGAAGAATGAAGATTAGATGGGTAGATCACATAACTGATGAGGAGGTATTGAATGAATTTGGGAGAAGAGGAGTTTGTGGCACAACTTGACAAGAAGAAGGGACCGGTTGGTAGGACATGTTCTGAGGCATCAAGGGATCACAAATTCAGCATTGGAGGGCAGCATGGAGGGTAAAAATCGTAGAGGGAGACCAAGAGATGAATACACTAAGCAGATTCAGAAGGATGTAGGTTGCAGTAAGTACTGGGAGATGAAGAAGCTTGCACAGGATAGAGTGGCATGGAGAGCTGCATCAAACCAGTCTCAGGACTGAAGACCACAACAACAACAACATGGGAAGATAGTCCTGTTTATAGGAAAAACTAATCAATAGAGTTACCCTTTTTACAAGATTTGACCGTATGTTGTGTCTATGGGTAAGTAAACCAGACTATTCACTTCTTTTCCTACGATCTTACCCAGCAGTTAGATAAAAACGCAGTATGAATAATATTATACTGAAGTTTGGACAACTCAGTTCCAAGTTCATTTAGCGCTTTAAAACATGCACAGATGTTCGGTAGCCTATCCAAGCAATGAAACAGTGAAGTATTGAAAAAGCAGAAGTATGAAGTTTTCCTACTTCCTTGCTACTCTTCAATTTTGTTCCTATTACTCCACTTAGTTCTTATTACTCCACTTAAACAGTGTTGGACTACACCGTTAAACATTACGTTTTTCAAAGAGAAAAAGCCCAGTAGGTAACTTCAAGGAAGCAAAAAAAAAAAAAAAAAAAAAAAAACTCGGCCATGGGGGATCTTTAGAAAAGCACTTTCCATAATTAACAAACTTAATAGCTAAAATACTTGGATACTAAAGCACAAATTTTTATACTGATCATTTCACTTCAAGAAAACCTCTTTCTTACTGGAATTTACTTCCAAAAGCTATTATTCTTTGAACTAACTCTGTATAGTCATCGCCACGCGGATTAGCTGCACGGTCTAGGGCGGGTTGTCATGGTTCGCGCGGCTCTCCCCGTCGGAAGTTCGAGTCCTCCCTCGGGCATGGGTGTCTATGTTGTCCTTAGCATAAGTTAGTTTAAGTTAGATTAAGTAGTGTGCAACCCCAGGGACCGATGACGTTAGCAGTTTGGTCCCATAGGAATTTACCACAAATTAAAAATAAAATTGTATAGTCATTTAACAGATTCTAGTAACTTGGCTACACTCTGACTGAATTTTACATAAGCAGACTTTTACTATAACACTTTGTAGTTGTTAAGAAAACACAAAAGCAATTTAAATGATGCCTCTTTATATTAACTTTGCACTTCATAAATTTGTAAAAAAGGACACTCAGAGTCATCTAATACCAGGAAGGAACCCTGTATAGGTGTATGATCAGGATGAAATACCAGGTTCAATCACTTTCTTTAAAGTTCAAGAATGATTATTAAAACAAAGTTTAAATAAATGGTTCTCGCTGTACAAAAAGAAATTTACTATAATACGTCTTATCTGGTGGCAGCAGGTTTGGGTATGGCGAACAATTATGACGGTTACACTACCCACAGTACGGCCTGCAAGTATCTTGATGTATGGGCTCAATTTCTCTTCTTGGCGTCGTTCATTTCTATATATAGTAGACCAACAACTCCCAGGAATGTCGTAAGCCGTTTACAGTCTTCATCCGAGGCATTTTTGTGACGTCCTTAGGTTAGTTAGGTTTAAGTAGTTCTAAGTTCTAGGGGACTGATGACCATAGATGTTAAGTCCCATAGTGCTCAGAGCCATTTGAGGCATTTTTGTGCAAATTTGCAGGCGATGATTCTCCTGCTCTACTAGGGTGTTGCCTCAATCACTGCTGCCTACAGACTGTGTGACTTACTTCCCGCGCTTGCTCCAGGTAGCACGCCAATTCGCGCTCACCACCTTTTCCACTCCCCAAAGCCACTTCCGCTTCAAACAAAAGAACACTGGCTTTTACATAACACCTATTTCTTACATACGCCAACAGCCTTTCCACAGTGGTAACACCAGTTTCCTACACATCACCGAACTAAAGCGCTGTCGGGCTGGGCTAGCACTTGGATGAGTGACCATCCGGTCTGCCAGGCGCTGCTGGCAAGTTGCGTGCACTCAGCCAATGTGAGGCAAACTGAGGAGCTATTTGATTGAGAAGTGGCGGCTCTGGTCTCATAAATTGACCTACGGCCGGGAGGGGAGTGTGCTGACCACATAACCCTCATTATCCGCGTCCAGTGGAGCCTGTGAGCTGAGGATGACACGGCGGCCGGTCGGTACCGATGGGCCTTCATGACCTGTTCGGGAGGAGTTTAGTTTTAGTTTTATTTCTTACATTGTTCCTAAGCGTGAATATTTATTACAATTATGAAATTTTCAACATGAACAGTTTATACACACAAATATTCTTAAATACAAAATGTCACCAGAAAGTTATTTACCGTAATAAACAATTTACATAGTTTTTTACGTAGAATACTCACATATAATGTAAAGAAATTAAATCTCCAGTACTGTGCAGTACACTTTACTCTACATATACAGAAAATATAGCACCAAAATTCGAACATTTTAAAGCAAAAAATTAGAATCTTGCATATAGAAAATATATACATCATACAACGTTCGATGTGGAGGTTCTTTAGGTTATGTATCAGACTCGGAAGATGAAGTGGACTTAATATATAATTTATTTGCAGATTGGTGACCATGGATCTTGTAGTGGAAATTGCAACACTCATGCGGGCACTACTGGAGATTAGCATCAAAACACCATCCTTGAAAGCAATGAGCAGTATACAAACAGCAGTGGAGGACGAGTATGGAGCCTTAAAAAAAATCTTGACATTGTCTCTGAACTCTATAACTCAATACGAAGCAGTTTTGGGCAACTGTTTGTATGGTTCGAAAGATTTTTGCGAATATGTGAACTCTCAGAAAGATGGCATTTCACTGACATCCTTGACGTCAGAGCAGAGGACGAAAGTCTTAAATTCCGCCAAAGACTTGATTACTTTTCACAAAAGTACCCTGGAGAAACTATCATGTGCAAGGAACACGGAAACCACATCCACGTCGTACACGATTGCATCTATTCGTCACGACGATGTAGATGTCGACTACGATTTGACCCAATTATTTCCTGAAGGTTCAAGAAAGTGCAACGCAGAACCAGGGCAAGCACGGCAATGTCCGACATTGACTAGATCAATGTCTGTCATAAACAAATACACTACTGGACATTAAAAGTGCTGCACCACGAAGATGACGTGCTACAGACGCGAAATTTAACCGACAGGAAGGAGATGCTGTGATACGCAAATGATTAGCTTTTCAGAGCATTCACACAAGGTTGGTGCGACACCTACAACGTGCTGACATGAGGAAAGTTTTCAACCGATTTCTCATACACAAACAGCAGTTGACCGGTGTTGCCTGGTGAAACGTTGTTGTGATGCCTCGTGTAAGGAGGGGAAATGCCTACCATCACGTTTCCGACTTTGATAAAGGTCGGATTGTAGCTTATCGCGATTGCGGTTTATCGTATCGCGACATTGCTGCTCGCGTTAGTCGAGATCCAATGATTGTTGGTTGGTGGTTTTTGGGGAAGGACACCAGACAGCGAGGTCATCGGTCTCATCGGATTAGGAAGGACGGGGAAGGAAGTCGGCCGTGCCCTTTGAAAGGAACCATCCCGGCATTTGCCTGGAGCGATTTAGGGAAATTACGGAAAACCTAAATCAGGATGTCCGTACGCAGGATCCAATGATTGTTAGCAGAATGTGGAATCGGTGGGTTCACAAGGGTAATAAGGAACGCCGTGCTGAATCGCAACGGCCTCGTATCACTAGCAGTCGAGATGACAGGCATCTTATCCGCATGGCTTTAACGGATCGTGCAGCCACGTCTCGATCCCTGAGTCAACAGATGGGGAATTCTGCAAGGCAACAACCATCTGCCCGAACAGTTCGACGACATTTGCAGCAGTATGGACTATCAGCTCGGAGACCATGGCTGCGGTTACCCCTGACGCTGCATCACAGACAGGAGCGCCTGCGATGGTCTACTCAACGACGAACCTGGGCACGCGAATGGCAAAACGTCATTTTTTCGGATGAATCCAGGTTCTGTTTACAGCATCATGATTGTCGCATCCGTGTTTGGCGACATCGCGGTTAACGCACAATGGAAGCGTGTATTCGTCATCGCCATACTGGCGTATCACCCGGCATGATGGTATGGGGTGCCATTGGTTACACGTCTCGGTCACCTCTTGTTCGCACTGACTGCACTTTGAACAGTGGACGCTACATTTCAGATGTGTTACGACCCGTGGCTCTACCCTTCATTCGATCCCTGCAAAACCTACATTTCAGCAGGATAATGCACGACCGCATGTTGCAGGTCCTGTACGGACCTTTCTGGACACAGAAAATGTTCGACTGCTGCTCTGGCCAGCACATTCTCCAGATCTCTCATCAATTGAAAACTCCTGGTCAATAGTGGCCGAGCAACTGGCTCGTCACAATACGCCAGTCAGTACTCTTGATGAATTGTGGTATTCTAGTTGATGCTGCAAGGGCAGCTGTACCTGTACACGCCATCCAAGCTCTGTTTAACTCAATACCCAGGCGTATCAAGGCCGTTATTACGACCAGAGGTGGTTATTCTGGGTACTGATTTATCAGGATCTATGCACCCAAGTTGTGTGAAAATGTAATCACATGTCAGTTCTAGTATAATATATATGTCCAATGAATACCCGTTTATCATCTGCATTTCTTCTTCGTGTAGCAATTTTAATGGCCAGTAGTGTAGTTGTATAAAGTAGCTTTGTGATAAGGAGTCGTAAAGGTGCGAAAGGAGTAGGTGGAGGGTAGTGTGTGAGGCCTCTCCATGTCATTGCAGACAGAGTCGGATAGTATACATCAAACAGAACAGCCGCACCAAAACGCCAGGCAGCTAACACATTGTTAGAGGCTTGGTTGGTTGATTTGGGGGAGGGGATCAAACAGCGTGGTCGCCGGTCCCATCGGATTAAGGAAGGACGAGGAAGGAAATCGGCTGTGCCATTTCACCCGGCATTTGCCTGAAGCGATTTAGGAAAATCACGAAAAACCTGGGTCAGGTTGGCCGGACTCGGATTTCAACAGTCCTCCACGCGAAAGCGAGTACAGTATGCTAACCACTGCACCACCTCGCTCGGTGCGTTGTACAGAGGAGGCACATTTGCAAGTGGATCGCACCTACCAATTCATCACCGATTTCATCCTGATATACCTTCTATGCAGGGATGGAATGGATCTGACGGAAGTGGGAGCTCCAGTTGGGCCAGCACTTAGAAAAAAATACCATCTTAGTGGCGGATCGTGAGAAGTATCGGTACCCAGGTCTGGCCACAGCGTGCCAGACTTCTCGCGTGCTGAGTGTGCCGGCGGTGCGCAGGACACGACTCCGACTGTGTTGACTTCGCTCGTTCCTTCCCGAAAGTATTCGGTACAGCACGACATTTCATTCAGCACTAGGGTGTGGCGTTTTTCGTTCGGCACGATTCTCTTCAGTTATGCGAAATCGTGGTGTCACCGCTTCTTACCCTCTCCTATTTGTTCGTGTTATGATGGACGTTCACAGATCTTGTGGAAGTCTGCCTAAAATGAGGTAGTCTAGAGATGATCGCCACAAGCCTTTTAAAATGAATGGGGCTGACAGAAGATAGAGATGAGAAGTCTCAGTACACATTAGGCACTGCAGATTAGCTATGTAACGACTTTTCAAAACCGTGAAGAAAGAATTTGAAGATTTAGCTGTCAGTGTGAGGCGTGTCGCCTTATATCGCTCCTGTCAACAGCCTGTGTATCGGGAGAATGGCCGGCCGGAGTGGCCAAGCGGTTCTAGGCGCTTCAGTCTGGATCCGCACGACCGCTACGGTCGCAGGTTCGAATCCTGCCTCGGGCATGGACGTGTGTGATGTCCTTAGGTTGGTTAGGTTTAAGTAGTTCTAAGTTCTAGGGGACTGATGACTTCTTCTGTTAAGTCCCATAGTGCTCAGAGCCATTTTTTCTGGAGAATGACTCATGCGTGCACAGTGACAGATGGTCTGAAGCGGGTTCAGTCGAGTACGAAGTTCTAATTTTCATCTGCTAGAGGACAGTAGCGGACACGATTAAACAGAAATAACTATAATGTAGTTAAGAATTTTAGCCGCCAGAGTCCAGTAGTGCCACGCGGGATTATCCGAGCGGTCTGGGGCGCTGCAGTCATGGACTGTGCGGCTGATCACGTCGGAGGTTCGAGTCCTCCCTCGGGCATGGGTGTGTGTGTGTGTTTGTCCTTAGGATAATTTAGGTTAAGTAGTGTGTAACCTTGGGAATGATGACCTGAACAGTTAAGTCCCATGAGATTTCACACACATTTGAACATTTTTTTTTTCAAGTTCAGTAGGGCTCAGAGACATTCAAGAAACATGTCAAGAGAATGTTTTGTGAACTCTACTGTTTATTTCTTGAAGGCTTTTTTGTTCATTTGTGTTTGTACAGTTCTGTATATGCTTTTAGTAGTGTGATTGATGCGTGAATGTGTTATAGAGTAATATGTAGCTCATTGTTCTGCAGATGAACTCTTTACGAACTAGTGAGAGAAAGTTTTAAGACAGTGTGAATGCAAACGACGGGTAATTTTGTATTATAATTTGACCGAGTGAGGTGGCGCAGTGGTTAGCACACTGGACTCGCATTCGGGAGGACGACGGTTCAATCCCGCGTCCGGCCATCCTGATTTAGGTTTTCCGTGATTTCCCTAAATCGCTCCAGGCAAATGCCGGGATGGTTCCTTTCAAACGGCACGGCCGACTTACTTCCCCATCCGCCCCTAATCCGATGAGACCGATGAGCTCGCTGTGTGGTCTCCTCCCCCAAAAACTAATCAACCAACCTAAACAGCCAAAAAATGTATTATAATTTGTTAAGTAAATTTATGGTAAAAGGAACGCTAATTCGAGTGCAAATGGAAATAGTTAATAACCTAAAATATAAACAGAATATCAGAATATTAAATATTTACTTCGGGAAAAAGTACAGTTCCAAAGTGTGTTATTTATGGATTGGTTAGTCATGAAAAGAGCGGACTAACGCGGAAGAATAATGTTTTTATGTTGGCCTTAAAGAAAACTGACCAATCAGAACGGAGTATTCTTTGCGCATGTTTTCTCTTGGAGATACAGAATGCTTACAGCAGTCTAAGGAGTCGGAGCCTAGTGTTTCAACGGCACGGTCGTGTGTAATAAGAGCTCCGAAGGAAGTTATAATTTGCCGGTTTTAGATCTGCTACATTCTTCAAAAATGTATTAAACTGAAGGCATATTTATTCCTGTGTGTTTCTTAGAAAGTACGGATTTTTTAAAGTAATTTTGTGTATGAGAAAAGACAGTAACTCCGCGTGGCATATTGAGCAGATCGGTGACTAAAAACAGGAGTTCATTAGGTACCGATAAACTTAATAGTAGGGCGAGCATTATCATTTAAGGACAATCCACGTTTACTATCTGTTCAGATTTCGAGAAATACGTTACCATAAACTTGCTAAAGTGAATGAAAGGGTTTTTGCATGACTGTGTTAACATTAGCACGGGCTTGGCAGTGAACGTGTACATTATCAAGGTTCAGAATTTACCGGAGTTTTGCCAGTATTTCCACCTTTCATTCAAAATAAAGACCTTTTCCAGATCCTTGGAATAGTTACGTTGTATGTAGCATGGTGCGAGTTGCAGTACGATAGGTTTCTGCTTGGCTTTCGTACTGGTGATCTGCTGCAACGAGTTCACAGGTAGGTGCAGGTAACGGACGGAAGTAACCGCGCCGCCGCAAGTGGACGACCAAAAAATTATAACTCTTGACAGACGGGATTCGTTGTTCTGTACGTTAAGATGAACTTTGTGCTAAATTTGCAGACGCCCAGCAAGTGAAAAAAAATTGTTGAAGGAGAACGGACAGGATGGTAGGACATCTGTTACGATATGAGGGAATGACTTCGATGCTACTAGAGGGAGCTGTAGAAGGCAAAAACTGTAGAGGAAGACAGTGCAAATAAATGAGGACGTAGGTTGCAAGGGCTACTCTGAGATGGACAGGTTGGCACAGAAGAAGAATTCGTGGCAGGTCGCATCACACCAGTCAGAAGACTGATGAATCCAGAAAAAAATGTTGAATTCATGGAGGAAAAGGAGTGCAGGAACGAAATTTAAGGAAAAATTTTTTAAAAAATTGATTGATAGTTGAGGGGATTGCAGACCTCGCATTTTACGTGGCCTTCACTGCACACTGTCCACAGTAAGACACTGAAAGGTGAGAAACAACTTCTCCCTGGTTTGAAAGATATGGATTTAAAAAGAAAATCGCATTGTAGAGGGGAAGCATTCTGGCAAGCACAGTCCAATTCCCTAGGCTCCCTGGAATTAAAGAAAACGCAAGAATTGAAGTATTTATTGTTACTTTGAAAGAATTACAAGGATAGTTTCTTAAAGGCTGTGAGGACATTGCCAATCTTACATCTGTTTTCGAGCACTTTACGAGACTTTCTGCTTTCAGCTGTAAGGGCCTCGGTGGATGTGCAGATCTAACTGATATAACTGCAAGATAATTGCCATTTTAATGATAAATCCTTTTACGTCAAAACTGTGCAGGATGTCTACAGTGCATCATACAGGGAACAATATGTCGGTCATCATATGGAAGTGACAATCTTTTTTTCGCTTATGAAACTAAGTAAGTCATGATTACGTGGCAACCTGGGTGTGAAAATCTGTGAAACTGCCTTTATCTGGTGTGAGGTAACGGGCGAGTTGTTGCGCCCTGAAAATATTCTAAGTTCAGAGTTGGCATAGCCGCACAGGCCGCTCGGCTAGCCAGGTCTCGTCAGCAACCGCATGGTGGCGAACGAACGTTAGCCGGAGCAAGATGGGCAGCCCCAGCGCGTGGTCCAGGCTGACCGCGTGGCTGGGAGTTCCATGTTGACACTGTGACGAGGACTGCGATTTGAGTCGATGAAGGAGATTTGTATGCTGGGAGTGCCGAAGATGGCGGACTTCGTGAAACCACAATAGCGGACATTTCACAGTTCATGCAGAAATTAATAATAGCCAGAGGAATCATGATACCTTAAAAAGAAGCACGTACATTACCATTATTTGCACGGCGATTCTGATGGTGTAATCAGATGTTGAATATCTTTATTAGTTTAAAGTTTAGTATCCGACTGTAAATTATACTAGTAACACCCAGCAACGAATTTCCAAAATCTAAACGGTTCATCCGATTTTGTTTATCGACGTGTCTTTAGAAAGCTATTAGTGTAAACCTAAATTGATATGAATTACAGGCACGTAACGTGAATGGTACATGAGTTATTGGAGGTCAAAGTGGCCGATTACTATTGATCGCGTCAAGCCATAAGTACTCTACAGTTACACGAAAAAAATGGTAGCAGCATGCTTACAAATATATTTATTCGTGGTATGTCTTTGTTTATATCCGATATATACTATTCATGAAGAAACTGGTCAAATATTTACTGCATTTTAGAAAACACAGAAACATTAGGCTACTGGCCTGTTTCTGTTCCTATTCCTTTGATATATGTTTATTTGATTTGTTTATGTATTTAATAATTTGTATTAGAGCGTGTTTAAGGTCCACCCGTACGAATATTTACTTAATTTCGAGTAATTTTGCAGTAATAAACGGCATTCTTAAAAGCAGACTTCTGCTATCGTACTAATCATTTAAAGTCGTTAATAAATAGTTCCTGCAGATTTTATTTAAGACCAATCTTTCATTTATAAATTTCTATTTTACATTCAGAATTCGCAATTGCCGAGTGGTAGGAACCTTTGACCATTCGATTCATGTGTACAATAATATTGTATACTGTAGACTTAACAGTAATTCGCTTGTAATGCAGCAACTACATATCCCAGCACCTAGACAACGAAACCAGCCAAAACCTTTGAAATCCAGCTCTGAGTCTGAGGGTACGTAGTTGAAGGCCACCTCATTTTCTTTATTTGAAATCCCGCACTGCATGACGACAGTTTGTCTCAGATAAACATTATTGATGTAATTAGCGCACCATAAATAATTGAATAATTGTGAAAGTTTGATCCGTTTGTGATCTATGTTGATGAGAAACGTGAAATATAAACCAAGTCATACGCAGTGCGACTGCATGGCCATTTAAATGCGGTGCGTTCGCAGTTTCCCCTCCACATGCTCAGACAGTGTGGTGCAGCGGTGGGGAAAGTGTGCAGGAAGCTAAGACCTATGGCACTTGTTCCTGGCCACAGCCAAGAGGCCGAATTCTTGTCCGCTCCTGCAATAGCCGTTCATGGTAGGGTAGTTGCGAGGCAGTGGTTGGCGCAGTAGACAGAGCACAGATCAGTAATTCGAGGATCGCAGCATCGAGTCCCTGTTCAAAATAAACTTTTACTTCAAATTTTCACATTAGTTACACTGCAAACAAATCGAAACAACGCTTTCTATATTGTATTTATTAATATTATCATGAAGTACATGATGCGGAAATGCAAAGGACAATTTGAGATGAAAAAATTGCATGAAAGGATTTCAAAGGATCACGAGAACTTCGTCTATCAAATTAGTTGTTCCTGTTATTTTATAACTGATGAGTTGCTCTTGCTGGGATTATTCATCGCGAAAACGGAAGAGCAATAATTTCCTCAGTATCTTGCACGCATTATAAACGCAGCAGTTTTACAATTGCACGGCTGTTTTAAAGTTGCTACAGAAAAATAAACTTGGTTAACATTTGTAGAATATTCTCCCTCAGCGCACAGTTTGACAGCAAACTACGCATAATGTATCATTTCGCCAAATATTGGAGATGATATGTATCGATGTGCAGTGGAATGTATTTTAATGCAGTGTTCTCTGAATGTGATTTCTTCTGCTCTTTCTCGAAAAGTGGAGTTTTGAAGGTTTTTCAGTAAGTTTTTTACCCGAAGATAAAAATAGACGTCGCAGGATTGTAATAGCCGATTGCATTTGGGAGTTCATTTTCATACTTAACGGTATTATTCTTTGTTCTGCCTTGCCGCAGTGGTGCAGTGGTAACACAGTTCTTGTCAGATCACCGAAATTAAGCGCTGCCGGGCTGAGCTAGCACTTGGATGGGTGACCATCCTGCGTGCAGAGCGCTGTTGCCAAGCGGGATGAACTCAGCCCTTGTGTGGCGAACTGAGGAGCTACTTGATTGAGAAGTAGCGACTCCGGTCTCATAGGCTGACATACGGCTGGGAGAGCGATGTGCTGACCAAATGCCACTCCATATCCGCATCCGGTGACGCCTGTGGGCTGACGATGATACGACGGCCGGTCGGTACTGTTGGGCCTTATCGGCCTCTTTGCGCGGTGTTTAGTTTTGGAGTCTACAGAGGGACTCGACGCCCACGATCATCGTGTTTACCATAGTCGAATGTTACGAGGAGCAGATTTGGGACCAACCCAAAACTTACCTAGACAAGCACCTAAAAGTCACAAGCTGGCCAGTACACTACATTTATCAGCAAAATGCATTGGAGCCTGGCGTGGCTCCCCTCCCATTCTTGGAGTGTGCGTCCTAGTCTACACGAGCAAGTCACTTAGCATTTATCCTGCCAGATATTTTCTTCGTATCTTTTGTTTCCTCCGTTCATTATACTGCTCAGTGATAAGTATCCACGAATTCAGCTCTTTTTGAACATAATGTAGTCAACATACTAATTTTAAAAAACATACAAGTCTTGGGCGGAATCGCAAAGTATACAATACTCCAAAACCTTTTGAGAATGAATTCGCGTAACTAACAGCATAACTGTGACTGAAACAAGGGGTATTAACAGGGCTTTCTGTCATCCTGTTTTACACTGGAGGAAGAAGATGCGATAAAATATTGTTAACTTCATCGTCTCAGCTTCGGTGCGGTAAGGTAAGAGGTTGTGTCTCGATAGCATCTTACTTTACTGGAAGTATCCGCTGTAAGGAGCTTACCGTGACAGGAGAGTAAGACGAGAGACCAGCTCTTATATTGGAAAAGAGCCGGTACCTCAGCTCAGGCAACCAAAGGAGAGTAAAAAACTCCAGGAGGAAGATACAGCGAAGGAGAAGGCAAGTCTCCTTATTATTTAGAGCGAAAGAAAGCACTCTGACAGACCGATACGGAAGTTCTGGTGTTCCTATTTAAATTTCAAGTGGATGGAAGCTACAAGAAACCTCGATTTACAGTATGCGAATTTACGACCAGATCAACCGACTAGTATCGATTATGCAGCAGATTACGACAAGATAGCACTGCCAGAGAGGACTTCGGAGAAGGTTTCGTACTTGTAGCGAACAGAATTTTGCGTGGGAGAGCGATGAGGGTGGAGGAAACAGCGTCTTTACTTAAAAAATTCCTATATTTTATCCGTGACAGTTATGGTGTAGTCATGTATACGCATTAAACAAACACGTCATGTCACATGATATACGGCATTTTCTTGGCCGCTGTTGCTACTTTAGTTAGCTGACGATCTGTGATAGTTCTATCGCCATCCGTCTTGAATGCACAAGGCGTATGAGAGTGGAACGCATTTCACATACAGGTTATTCAAAATGATGTAGACACTTTTAAGCGATTGCAGAAGTGTTTGTGTTGAGATAAGGTATTTTTTTTAGACGCATAGAAATAGAAACGCAAGAAGTTCTTTGTGTCATGCTTACAAAAACGGCTAGACGCACGGCACACGTCCAGTCGAGAGACCAAATCGGACCACACTCACCCTAAAGTGTCCCCATTGATATCACTCATAGCTGTCTGATGCGTCAACCCTCACAAAGACATCCAGGTTACTTAAACTTCTGCATTCACTAGTAAATGAATTGTGTGGTAGGTGGGGCCGTTGCGAGAGTTAGTGCCTTTTTAATTCCGGCTAATTTTGCATGAAAACTAGACATGCACTCCGCCCTCTCCTTATCTACCACCTAATTATTTATGTGCACAACGGTAACGAAAGGAATTGATGGTGGACCCTGCTAGTTGGTAAAATAAGGAATGCACACGCCCAATAATTTAATAAAAATCGTAATCTACTCAGTAAAAAAAGGGAATTTTATCGTAATAAACGATAGGAAATGGAATTCTGCATTTATCTGTGATGATTAAATATTACATTAAATATTACAATGAGATTTATTATCAGTCAGAACACAAAGGTACTCGATTGTCGATACAAACAGTAGGCTAAAGGATAGGGTATACTGAACTATTATGAGAATAAGAGTTGGCTCGAGGACAAGGGGCTCCTACTCTCTGTGATGCAATAGATTGACGATAACGACTGGAGGTCCTAATGAATCAAATATTACTCCCCTGATTACAGTGCAGTATCGCAATTAGTAATGTGAGCTCAAATGGGAACACGTGGAAAAACAAACAAGGTGGACTTGTAGCAAAGCGAGCGCGCGTGCTGCTGAGGACTTCAGTATAAAAATGATAGGTTCTACAATGCCGGAGCCGCAAAATACTTCACCAGTCCTGAAAAATGCAGCACGTCGTAGGTATGCAGCCTTCTGATGATTGTAGGCTCCGACTCCTGCTGTGCAGCAGCTCGTGTTTCACCCCATGGCCTCGAATGCAGTCCTGCAATTCTAAGTTCTACCCACGTGGCCGAAATAGAAAAACTCCTGGATGCACGAGGGTGTATCTTAATGAAGAGACACGGGAAAACTCGCCACATCAGTACAGGTGCGAAAACGCAGGGTAAGAATCTCGGTCTTAAGTTCCAGAAAGAAACTTGAGTATGACTAAGGTCATGCTCCACAACGATTCCGAAAAAGTGCGACTAAGTCATGAGACCTCCAAATTCCAACGAATAACAGGTCTCGAAATGCCCTGCTCCCGAGCAACCCAAGAGCAAAGCCAACGTCATTTAACTCCCCACTACCCTCGAAAGGCGTGGAATCAGCACTCGTTGCTCATACTAAAATTCTCCCACACTATCTCAGAACATCATTTGCGCTAATAGAGACCGTTCCCTCCAATTTCGTGCTGGGCCTTATGATGTCAACTGGCATCAGTTTAAGTTGACGAATCATGCCTCTGCTATTTAGCTGCGGGCGCTGAACTTGCCGTTTGAATGGCTACGAAAACAGCATGCCAAGACCACCCGCCATCCGTTGCCAGACAGTCGCACCAAACGGGGCATCGTCCACAAGAATAAGTCAGAATAATGAAGACACCACAGTCAATTGGCGCCAGCAGTCTTCGTTCCAGATGCACCGGAACAGGTGGAATAGCGGAATAGCAGGCACCCTACGAAAACGCGCGTCCTCTGGTGCTCGTCTCGCAACCTGACACACAGGAAAATAACAGAATAAACTAAAAGCAAGATCTCATACAGTTCCCAACGTTCATAGCAACCAAGTGAAAAGTAATTTGAGCTCTCAGTACAAATACTCTCATCAGAATAACCTTATTCGGCCTTCTCCCGCCGTAAAATGATATAAAACATTAATAAAATTGACGAAAGTGAGACGTGACATGCATAAAAAAGGCATGAAACGTCTCACCATGTTAAATGTGGTTCTGAATCTGAAAGCTCCAGTTGCGGACTCTCTATTTCAGGGTTCCATCACACGAAGAATCCTACCCACTGATCTGTCAGCCACGTAGCTAGAGATCACTGTAAAAAAAAGTTTATTGCTTATATAGTCTGAACAGGTTAGGGCCTTAAGGCCCTCTCTTGCACCTGAACAGTAGCAACGCACACCAAACATATTACAAAACCTTCTCAGTAATAATAATATTGCCAATAATAATAACTGACACTAACAACAGTAATAAAAAGTAAAAACTATAATAGTAAAGGGTAATTAAAATGATCAGAAGCAGAGGAAAAGGTTGGAGTGACAGTGACAGTGGCTCCAAGGAAAGAACGGGTTAGAAAATTCCATCGACAAGAATAGGGACACTTTCGTGGGGGGAGGGAGTGACAGGATTTTGAGCTGCATCGTTTGTAGGCGAGATGGCTATTGTGATAGAAAGTGCACCATTAGCTCTCTTTTGAAATTTTGAAGGAATTTAATTTCTCTAATATTTTGCGGAAGACTGTTACAAAGCCGTTTCCCTGGTACAGAAAGTAGTTTAGGGAACATGGCAGCGTTATGTGATGGTACAGAGAATCTTACTCTGTTGATAACAAGTATTTCTGCTGTACTGTTCAGATAGTAGATTAAGAGTCGAACAGAAATAAACAGGAGTGCAATGATTTACCAGACAATAGAGCAAACATAGAGTATTATAATCTCTACGCTTAAAGGCAAGTAGACACGATAATTCTTCGTAGGATGGAGTGACATGGTCAAAAAAGCGTAAGTCAGAAATGTATCGTTCACAAGCATTCATCGCCAGTTCCAGCTTTCGTACAAAACTCGTCGAAGAATGGCATCACTGTAGTCAAGTACGGAGTTTGTTAGTGGCTCTACATGCCTTTTCTAAGCTCGAATGGAAATACGCTTTTCTATATTTCCGTAGTGAGTGAAATGACGGTGGCACTTTCTTACAGATTGCAGTTGTTTCTACAGTCCCTTCTAAGTGACGATCCACAATTAACCCCAAGTTCTTCTGGAAAATTCTTTGCAGAAGATGAAAAGATCGTTTCTTTACCGCTTAGGATTAACGGTGGAAGAGATTCTCTGAACTGAGGGGTAACAAGTATTTCGTGAGCGACTAAGACTACTTTGGTTTCAGATGGGTTAGGTTTTCAACCTATGGTTTGCTCCCACACTGATAGGGAAAGGCTGGAGGTGGGCAGTGACTGGAAGCAGGCTCTAAGGCGGCTCATCTCCCATTAGGACCTGATGGTTCTGGATGACTAGCTGGTGCCACTGAGTGGAGGTCACACCTATAGCGTCGTGGTTTGACACTCCTTTTAACTATGAGGGCTCTGTTTCAGCAAGAGACCTATGTGCATGTGACCGATTGTTGGGATTAGTCCAGCATACAGTTGCCACCTACTGGATGACTAACAACATCGTTGTGCCAGCAAGGCTGCTCACGCAGACACTGCTGTTCCACTGTGGCAGCAACCTGCTGATCAGCATACACACCCCAGCTGGACAGTGCTAGGTTAACAACATAGGATCCAGAACCAGAGGTGGCCTACAGTTAGAGAAGTCTCATGGTGGCAGCTTGTAGGTTCATGTCGACTCTTAGACTGGCGTGGATCTCCCCTCGAAACCAGCAGTTGTCTGACTGTGATACCTTCGACTAAAAGGACTAGGCCCATACTTGTTTTATCATGCCATAGATTTCTATGAAGTATGCCACAGAAAACCATTGTTCAGCTGTGATCCAATCAGGGCAGTCGCACCATAGCGACTGTGCCTTTCTACAGCATCAGTGTTATTACAACTCTGGTGCCCTGGCTGGCCCAGAGGTATGGTAATTGCCTGGCCCCTTAGCAGCAGTTCTTGTTGTATCAGCAGGCAGTCCCTCATTTAACAGCATTTGGTAGGCCTACTCTAATGGCCTCTTACGTTAGCTGTGGCAAGCCAAAAAATAGTGGCGGCGTTCCAGTTGCCTTTCGTATAAGAATGTACTGAAAAGTGGCTAAGAAAACTGCTTCATGAAGTGGATTTCCCGACTGAGTAATTTAACGTTAATTGAATTGATACCACAAATGGTACACGTGTTCTTCAGTATTTTCAACTCCTACTTCTACATACTGCATTCAGAATTTGGAAGGTTTTGCGACATTGGCCACAGACCACAGCACACGCCCTGCAACACAGCAGTCTCCCTTAGAGGCGGACTGTGCCTCCAAAGCCCATGGCACAACACTGAAATTCCATAGCTACCTGCGTGACAGATGGCAGGGTCCTGTCACATGGTAGCTGATCAGAGTGACTGCACATACTCACCACACAGACAACTTGTACTTCAATTTGTTAATGTCCTTCTAATTGCATGGACAAGGAACTTCAGCTGATGACATATATGAGAACAGGTGCCACCATAGCTGTATCTTGAGAATGTCTTTATTCTATTGCATGACTAATTTCGCCATCCTCAGGCCCTACTGCCAAAAGAGTGTTTGATTTCCATGGCTCATTCACTGTGGGATCCTTGTTACAAGCACACGTGATCTAGCTTTCATCAGGAGTCTATACTCGACACTGGGTTGTCTCCAATTAAACCGCAAAACAAGATGCTCAAATCTGTCCCTGACAGGTTCGGACTCGGACATCAGTTGCATTACAGTGACTGTACTCAGGATTCCAAGAATCATTTTGCCTCAAGGGAGGATAGAACGGTTTATGGCACCCCTCCAAACCAAATCTGTGCTTGGATCCGGGCGAGAAGCGGTGCAACATCATGGTAGAAAGTGGCCTAATATAGCCAAGTCCTTTGTAAATTTGACCCGATATTCTAATACGTAACACCTAAAGGCAACTAGGAGAGTAATGGGCATGTGACCATTAGCACTGGACATTGGTGCAGAGGCAGATCGTTGCATGGTCTAATGAATCCCGATACCTTCTTTATCATGTTGATGGGAGGACGCGAATCCGTCGTGTTTTGACACCTGCACCGCGGGCTGGAGACAAGCTGGTGGCGCCTCTATTATTCTCGGGAGAACATTCACTTGGCAACCATGGGTACAGTGGAGTTCCTGCAAGGTACCGTGACGGCCTAGGAGTACTGTAAACTGGTTGCAGACGACGTACACCCCTGCAAGACGATCATGTTTAGGCAGTGGCATTTTTCAACAAGATAATACGCCACAAGGCCAGGAATGTGATGGAGTGCTTCGAGGAACACAGTTGCGATTTCCAGTTTATGTGCTTGCCCCCCAACTCGCCAGATCAGAGCCTGATCGGACACATGTGCAACACGAGTGAACGTGGTGTCAGAGCTCTTCGGCCTCCTCCCTGGAATTTACGAGTATTAGGTGCCTTGTATATGGATATGTAACGCCAACTCCCTCTAGCTAGCTACCAGCATCTCATTGCTTCCACACTATGACGCTTCGAAGCTGTTACCCATGCCGAAGGTTGACATACTGGGCATCAAGTAGGCTGTCATTATGATCTGCCCAGTCTGTTTACGTATTCTCAGCTATCCGTAGAAACCAGTCTTTGGTGAGGAGTAGAGTTTAATATGTTTACGACTTGGTGAACCACTTTTAGGGCGAAAGGAGAATTGCTGATTACATGTTACATTTAGGGAGACCATAACAACCAAACAGATACAAAATATCCATCAAGGACATGGCAGCGTCGACAAATGTTTGTGAAATCCATATAGGAGGAACAGTGGTTTTAGAGAACAGTCTTTACCGCATCATTCACCACGATTTTGCTAGTCTTCATTTGTATCCCACCGACTGACTGTAGAGCAAAAGGCAGTACAGGTAAAAATTAGTGGAGGCTGTCATGGTCTAAAAATGACTGGAGTGTCACTGTACCGTCATTGCACTACATGACGTACTTAAATAGGCCTTGTGCATTGACATTAGGGATGACGTATGGTTTGTAATTGGAATTATTTTTTTTTTTAGTGTGTGGGAGAAGGTATGGAATCTTCAGTAAACCGACGATGACTTTGCAGAGGAGTTACCTTGCAGAAATTCTAGGCTCACGGAGCAGTGGAACCCTCCAAAAAGCAGCCAAAATGCTCTCGTTCCCCGGATGCGACAGCTATTATCACTGCGCAGTATGAATAATGTATAGAGGTAATGAGAATGCTGTTTATTGTGCATGAAATTGGTTTTAGTTATTTGATGCACAGGACTCATACTGAATAGTTGAGAGTTTATATGGAGCGTTTGGATTTACAAAACAAAAATCTGGGCCCAACAGGTCATAAAGGCTCAACGGTACCGACCGACCGCCGTGTCATCCTCAGACCCCAGGCGTTACTGGATGCGGATACGAAGGGGCATGTGGTCAGCACACCGCTCTCCCGGCCGTACGTCAGTTTACGAGACCTGAGCCGATGCTTATCGATCAAGCAGCTCCTCAGTTGGCCTCATAAGGGCTCATTGGCGCGTTGGGATTTAGTATTGAGAATTTGCGTCTCTCGGCTGAGGAGATAAGTAGCCGACGACTCTCTCAATTACTTGTACAGTCTCAGAAGAGTTACGAACTGTAGGAAAATTTTTGTAGTTATTTTGCTAAGGAGTGTGATGAATGGAACGATATGATCGTTAAGAAATGTGCTATCAAAAGTAATGAATCTTGAGGTGATAATATACATCATAAGGATTGCATTACATCACATTTCACATAGAAACAGTTTTAAGTAAGTTTGGCCTGAAAACATGAACAGCACTTTCATCATTTCATGAACTACCTAGTGAAACCATGGAAGTATTGTATAAAGCAAGCTTCGAAGACGTTTACTTAAGAATGTAACGCCTGTTTTCTGAAGTATTGTTATTGTTGTGGTTTTGGCAAATAATGATTTTCTTTTAATTTTGTTGTTATTATTATTACTATTTCAGACCAAGCCAAGTGATTAGGAGACGGGGATTTTATAGGTGATGGTGCGCAAGTCAGATGCTGCACGCGAAACCTTAAGTAAACGATGGAAGTAATGATGGAAGCAGAAGAACTGAATTAAAATTCGTCTCGGAGCCGGGACTCAAAGCCGGTTCTTCTTGCTTATTAGGCAGAAATGCTAACCATTGCACCACGGCAGCACTATGGTCAACATTGCTACACGACGTACCCATGTCGGTGGTTCACACCTTTAGTTTATTAACCCCCCTACTTTCCCATTACTACCAACGTTGGGTCGTTATTCGATAGTTGGAGAGCCCTGGCAATAGTGACAATGTAGGGGAAAAAATAAGCTGAAGATGTGAATTGATGTGTGTGCTGAGGAGGGCATTGACTTCGGTAGTTCGTGCAACAATATTGATGGCAGTGCTGCGGTGGCGTAATGGTTATCGAAGAAGACCCGCGTTCGATTCCCGGCCGCTGCACAAATTTTAATTCACTTCTTCTGCTTCTATTATTATCGCAGATAAACATGAGACTTTAATGTCTCAGGGAAAGCTTTAATTAAAAGACCTATAAGATTTCTTCGATTTCAACCTGAAATGTTGGGTGTTTCTCTCATAATTTTATTCCGTCTTGATTCACCTTGTTTACTGAAACAAACTAGAAAATTGATGTCAGCAATATTGATGGCAGTGCTGCGGTGGCGTAATGGTTAGCGAAGAAGACCCGCGTTCGATTCCCGGCCGCTGCACAAATTTTAATTCACTTCTTCTGCTTCTATTATTATTGCAGATAAACATGAGACTTTAATGTCTCAGGGAAAGCTTTAATTAAAAGACCTATAAGATTTCTTCGATTTCAACCTGAAATGTTGGGTGTTTCTCTCATAATTTTATTCCGTCTTGATTCACCTTGTTTACTGAAACAAACTAGAAAATTGATGTAAATATTCTAAAGAAAAAGGGTGCACATTAAAGGAGAAAGTAAAAAGAAAAAAGAGAAAGAAATATTTCTTGTCTTCAAATGAGAAAGGGGTCTATTACGATCTTTTCAGTTTCGATCATATAAGAAAAGAGCAGGGAATATAGCAAAATAGGAACATTTAAAGATCACATCCAGGTATACGAAGTGTTTCATACATCTTCCTTTGAACAGAAATTTGTAAAAAGTCTTAGCAGTAACTTGGTCAGAAACTAACACTCCCAGAGATTAGAAAGAGGTATAATTTAGTTCGCAGGCTGACTGTAGCAATAACCAGCTAACGTTTGACGGTATATTCTCCGTGTAAGCTCACCTACTTTTTATCAAGTCTAATATTTAGTAACATTTACATCACTTGTAAGCTGTCCAGCAACATCCCGCCAGGGAATCCGAGAGCGCTAAATGCGCTGCTTCCTGGTCTCGGATAGGCGCACCAGCTCTGGATCGAATCCGCCCATCGGATTAACGTCGATGACCAGTGTGTCGGTAAGCCTGGATGTGGTTTTTAGGTGGTTTTCCACATCCCAATAGGTGAATACGGGGCTGGTCCCCATGTCCTGCCTCAGTTACACGGCTCGCAGACATCTGAACACAGTCGCACTTTTCCATGGATTACACTAGTCGCAGACAATTCGGGTACACCCATTCCATCCCAGGGGTACAGTGTGGCTGCAGGAAGTCCGATTAAACATGCCGACCCTGCGTAACCATGAGAAAAGGCACAAGCGATAGTAAGCTGTCCTGCAACAGTACACATGGTTCTGTGTTTAAACTGTTACGCTTAGGTTAGCTACCTGCGCCCGTTCACGTGACCTCGCTCACTACCTCGACTGCAGAGCGTATCGTAATTTCTATGTTCCCAACAAACTGTAAATTTTGATAATAGCTGTTTATAGGAATTATTTGTACCCTGAATGTGTTACTGCAAACGAAAAACACGTTTCTGATAATAATGTTGACCACTTCTAAGAGTGAGTAAACCGGTACTAGAACAGCTGTTAAAGCCGATCGTATATTCAATTCAGAAGCATTGGGTAGACATGGGGTTTGGCTTTTACCATGAAAAACACACATATATACATAATACATCGCTGCGCTGGCTTTCTGCGTCATTGTCTTCAGAACTTGGTTTCATTCCCGAAAGAAACAGTGACTGTTCAGCGTCAGAACGTGAGCAGCAGCTAACTTACCATTAGTTTATACCTCTGCAATAAATTCCAAAACTAAAATGTAACGATCGCCAGACCTGATGAGGCTGATTCTGCTTATTACATTCATAATTGTAAATACTTTGGTACAAACTTCTCGTTTACTATTGAGAAGATATCTGACAAGGGAGATGGCTTAAAGTAGAAAACTTTACTATGTAGCATTCTAGCTACCATGTTTCAAAAAACTCATCTGACATGGTTATCGAAAATCATTTCGTTTAATCTGAAAAACTGGCAACACGCGAATTTAATCATGACATGTTGAAAGGCGACAACTTAATATAAAAACGAACAACAAGTAAAATAATAACAACAATAAAACCACCAAACGTAATAATAATACTACCGAACATCTTTTCAATCACTTGTCCATGAACCCATCCAAAGAACATTAAAAAGAAAAGTTAGATCAGCTGTCACTAAAGCCTTCAACCACTCTCTAAGAGGTGTTTGATTCGTATTCAACACTCTCAAAATCAAATCACCAACCGCCCCTCCCCCGACCCTCCTCCATACGCCCATACACAGACAGGCACTTAAAAATAAACCTTAAGTTCTCTCTCTCTCTCTCTCTCTCTCTCTCTCTCTCTCTCTCTCTTTCAGCACACACACACACACACACACACACACACACACACACACACACACACACACACACATACCCATATAAATATCATGAATAGAAGATGGTTTTGAACACATACAAACCAATGAGAAGGAAACACATAATGAGGTTACAGAATTTACTTTCTTACAAGCACAATGTTCGAACAGATAGCTATATCTAATGACAAAAGAATAATGGTACACCACAAAAAAGAGGGAGAAACATGTTGAACACAGTGAGAAAGTTCGGAACACTAAACTGTTCTTATATTTCGAAAATATTGTGGTAGTGCGATCTCCAGACCAGGTGAGAGGAAACGCAAACCGTAAATAATTACTTATTTACACAAAAAAATCTGACATGAACTGTTTGATAATCTAAAAATAACAAAACTGTATCGTTACAGATCCCACTGGAGATGCCTTAGAGATAAAAAGGCGAAACGCGTCTGGGAAAAATAAATTAAGCTGCCTCGAGAAAACGTGGTCTTATTTACAAAACAATTGTAAAAATAAATACTTAATTTATAGTAATTAATACTACTAGTTTCTTTGTTAAATAAACGACATATTGACATTATCGTAGCAGATATCTACACCTCTTGAAAACTCTATAAAAACAAATGCTTAGTTTATAGTAATTAATACCACCAGTTTCTTTGTTAAATAAACGACATATTGACATTATCGTAGAGGATATCAACACTTCTTGAAAACTCTTTATAAAACACATAAACTGTAATGTTTCATCGTTTCAGAATTAGAACACGTGCACTTAGATGACAGTTACTCCGTATACAATGCTTATTAAGTTATTACAAAAGGTTTTTGCCTTATAGTGAATGGGCAGTCGTAATTTGTGGCGACGAACGTGTCCTACAATTTCTTCTCCTCTCTATGAATATGGATACTTATTGCCCACCACTATGCAATTCTGCTAACGGCCTTGCCATAGGGGTAACACTGGTTCCCGTTAGATCGTCAAAGATAAAGGTTATCAGGCTCTGGTAGCACTTGGATGGGTGACCGTTCAGGTTCAAAAATGGTTCAAATGGCTCTGAGCACTATGGGACTTAACTTCTGAGGTCATAAGTCCCCTAGACTTAGAAATACTTAAACCTAACTAATCTAAGGACATCACACACATCCATGCCCGAGGCAGGATTCGAACCTGTGACCGTAGCGGTCGCGCGGTTCCAGACTGAAGCGCCTAGAACCGCTCGCCACACATGCCGGCTGACCGTTCGGGTCTGGTGCAACAATGTTAGCCGGCGAGATGCACTCAGGCCTTATCAGTCCAATCGAGGAGCCACTTGATTTGAAAGTAGTGGTTTCGCTCACGTAAACTGACAAAGGTCGGGACAGCGGTATGCTGACCACATGCCCCTCCATATTCGCATCCAGAGACGCCTATCGGCTGACGATGACACGGCGGTTGGTCGGTCAGCTGAGCCTTCTTGGCCTATTCAGACGAAATATAGTGCAATATAATGCCATTGTTCTTGAGGATCAACTACTTCGTTACAAATTGTGTTCGGAGATTCTAACATCCGCGACAAATACCTTTTAGAGACGATACATAATTGTGCCAACCGTTTCCACACCACTTCGTAGACAATTTAATCACAGATTCATCAGGCTATACTGATCATTTTATCTGGATGCTTTGAAGTGTCAGCAGCACGACTTCAGCCCTACAAGTCAGTGTCTCGCATTGGTTTCAGATCTGTTATTTATTTATTTATTTAGACGTCAAGTTCCACGGGAGAAAATTGAGAGGCAAATCCCCAAGGTCATGGAATGCGTCAGTACATAAAATTACAAGATAAAAGTAATAACAGATAAAAATAAATTCTATATGAATCCCAAAAAAGGCAAGTCATATGTTTAAGTAAATGCAATCAACAATATAACACAAAAATCAGCTTAATTTTTCAAGGAAGTCCTCAACAGAATAGAAGGAGTGGCCCATGAGGAAACTCTTCAGTTTCGATTTCAAAGCTCGTGGATTACTGCTGAAATTTTTGAATACTTGTGGTAGCTTATTGAAAATGGATGCAGCAGTATACGGCACACCTTTTGCACAAGAGTTAAGGTAGTACGATCCAAATGCAGACTGGATTTCTGCCGAATATTAACTTAGTAAAAGCTGCTAATTGTTGGGGAGAAGCTGATTTTTTTTTTACAAGAAATGACAGTAAAGAATATATATATTGAGAGGCCGACGTCAAAATACCCAGAAAAGTGACGAGAGCCAAAAATATCCTTTTAGAATCGCAAGAGTTGCCTCAAAATATAATACCATACTACATAAGCGAATGAAAATAAGCAAAGTAGACTAATTTTCATGTCGGACGACCACTTACTTCAGATACCATTCGATCAGTAAAAATGGCAGCATTAAGTCTTTGAACAAGATATTGAACGTGGGCTTTACACGACAGCTATCTGAACACCTAGAAATTTGAACTGTTCAGTTTCACTAATCATATGCTCATTCTGTGAAATTAAACCGTCTGGTTTTGTTGAACTGTCTGTTAGAAACTGTAAAACCCGAGTCTTACTGTGATTTAGCGTTAGTTTATTTTCTACAAGCCATGAACTTATGTCATGAACTGCAGTGTTTGAAACTGAGCCAAAGTTGCACACAACAGCCTTTACTACCAAGCTAGTGTCATCAGCAAGCAGAAATAATTTAGAGTTACCTGTAATACTAGAGGTCATATCATTTATATAAATGAGGAAAAGGAGTGGACTCAACACTGATCCCTGGGGCATCCCCCCCCCCCCCCCCCCCATTTGACTGTACCCCATTCGCACCACAGATCACAGCTATTCCCAACACTGTGAATAATGATCATTTGCTTTCTGTTGCTAAAGCAAGAGGTGAACCAGTTATGAGCTACTCCCTGTATTCCATAATGGCCCAACTTTGATGAACATCTCCGTCACGATTTCGCGAGACAAACCTCTGATGAGACGAACCACTCTTCTGTGAATTTGCTTCGTGTATTCCACTATTGCAGCCTGGTAAGGGTCCCAGAATGTTTGTGAATGAATTAAAGATCCACAGCGATCTTTCAAGGTACTTTAGCCTGGCATCTACTTTCCCTGCAATTACTTTTGAGTGGTTGGTGTATTTCGCTCACGGCGGGAGCTCCCAAACATTTTACGTTCGTTTTTGATCCCACTGAATGGTAGCCAATAGAGTAAACTAGAAGTAATGGACCTCTCATCATAATTAAGCAGGAAGTCACGATTCCTCAAATTTATTGGGTGACCAGCTGCCAGTCCCTGTTAGTAATGTCGATCTTAGGCTTGTTTTCCCTAAATTAACTTAAGTATTTTTAGTGCTGGAAGCTTTCTACGCACAACAATCTCAGAAAGAAATATTTGTCATGTAGAATATACACTCCTGGAAATTGAAATAAGAACACCGTGAATTCATTGTCCCAGGAAGGGGAAACTTTATTGACACATTCCTGGGGTCAGATACATCACATGATCACACTGACAGAACCACAGGCACATAGACACAGGCAACAGAGCATGCACAATGTCGGCACTAGTACAGTGTATATCCACCTTTCGCAGCAATGAAGGTTGCTATTCTCCCATGAAGACGATCGTAGAGATGCTGGATGTAGTCCTGTGGAACGGCTTGCCATGCCATTTCCACCTGGCGCCTCAGTTGGACCAGCGTTCGTGCTGGACGTGCAGACCGCGTGAGACGACGCTTCATCCAGTCCCAAACATGCTCAATGGGGGACAGATCCGGAGATCTTGCTGGCCAGGGTAGTTGACTTACACCTTCTAGAGCACGTTGGGTGGCACGGGATACATGCGGACGTGCATTGTCCTGTTGGAACAGCAAGTTCCCTTGCCGGTCTAGGAATGGTAGAACGATGGGTTCGATGACGGTTTGGATGTACCGTGCACTATTCAGTGTCCCCTCGACGATCACCAGTGGTGTGCGGCCAGTGTAGGAGATCGCTCCCCACACCATGATGCCGGGTGTTGGCCCTGTGTGCCTCGGTCGTATGCAGTCCTGATTGTGGCGCTCACCTGCACGGCGACAAACACGCATACGACCATCATTGGCACCAAGGCAGAAGCGACTCTCATCGCTGAAGACGACACGTCTCCATTCGTCCCTCGATTCACGCTTGTCGCGACACCACTGGAGGCGGGCTGCACGATGTTGGGGCGTGAGCGGAAGACGGCCTAACGGTGTGCGGGACCGTAGCCCAGCTTCATGGAGACGGTTGCGAATGGTCCTCGTCGATACCCCAGGAGCAACAGTGTCCCTAATTTGCTGGGAAGTGGCGGTGCGGTCCCCTACGGCACTGCGTAGGATCCTACGGTCTTGGCGTGCATCCGTGCGTCGCTGCGGTCCGGTCCCAGGTCGACGGGCACGTGCACCTTCCGCCGACCACTGGCGACAACATCGATGTACTGTGGAGGCCTCACGCCCCACGTGTTGAGCAATTCGGCGGTACGTCCACCCGGCCTCCCGCATGCCCACTATACGCCCTCGCTCAAAGTCCGTCAACTGCACATACGGTTCACGTCCACGCTGTCGCGGCATGCTACCAGTGTTAAAGACTGCGATGGAGCTCCGTATGCCACGGCAAACTGGCTGACACTGACGGCGGCGGTGCACAAATGCTGCGCAGCTAGCGCCATTCGACGGCCAACACCGCGGTTCCTGGTGTGTCCGCTGTGCCGTGCGTGTGATCATTGCTTGTACAGCCCTCTCGCTGTGTCCGGAGCAAGTATGGTGGGTCTGACACACCGGTGTCAATGTGTTCTTTTTTCCATTTCCAGGAGTGTATACCGAGTGAACACGAACTCAGTCCAAATTTTTGGTGGCAGTACAGTAATTTTTCTGAGTATATCACTATAAGCGACCTCTGGTCTCTGGGGACTCGTTACAGTGTAATTAAATTTCTCTTGTTTTCCTAAAATTTATTTTTGTATCTCTAGTGGACTGAAAATGTCTGTACAACAGCGCAATCGTCTACAGTATGCGCTGCCTACCTCGTGAGAAAGATTGTTCCGACTGACACACACGGTATATGCTGTTCAAAACAGTGGTGCCGATTTTACTTTTCGCCTTCAAGTCTGCATTCAGCATTGTCCTGTTCTGTCTAGGTTTTTGTTTCCCGGCAGTGTTTCTTGTACGTTAACAGTGACATAAAGCAGCAGTATGGATGCGTTTATTGACGAAGAGTTGGCTGACATGCGCCTCGTGTTTGGGATCACTGCATGCCCTGGACCAGTGCTACAACGACGCTTTGTTCAGCTTTGTCCATAACGGCGCCAACCACACCACACTACTTTTGCAGCTGCACATAAGTGGCTGAAAGAAACTGGCTCCTTCCGTTTATGGTAACTGAATGCAAGAGGCCTTTTG